>NC_072733.1:124815066-125115066 GCF_026930045.1 Uloborus diversus
GGGATGTAAGTGGCAAACTTAAAAATTTGGAGATAACTAGTACAAATGATAGGTGAACCTCTCCTCTGTCTTTGGCAAGAGATAGTACTAGTAGCCGTGGTAGATGCTGCTATGCAGCATGATTTAGAAAGACTTTTCAATGAAAACCTACCTAGGACCTTATCTTTGAATAGGTTTTACTCAAAACTTGAAAATGTCCACTTACATATCTGCTTCTTACTGCTTTAAATGTCAAAAAAAAAAAAAAAAATATATATATATAGAATGAAAGTTTATTTTTACAGTAAAATTCACTTTAACGGAAAAACTAGATTAAAGCAACTATTAAAATGAGCTAATCAGTTTTAAATAAAAACATCTGCTGAAAATAAAAAGTTTATTAGCTACAAAAAAAAAAAATAATAATAATAATAATAATAACTTGAATTTTGACATCTTGAATTCAAATTATGTTTTTCGCAATCACGAGTGTTTGTGTGAAGGGGGTACGTGTATGTGTGTGTAGGCATGTGTGTTTGTGTGTGGGGGTATGTGTATGTGTGTGGGGGGATATGTGTACGTGTATGTGGGGGGGGGGGTATGTGTACGTGTGTTTTGGGGGGTATGTGTTTGTGTCCAGGCATGAATGTGTGGGTAGTTGTGTGTATGTGTGTGTATATGTTTTTGTGTGTGTGTAGGTGTATGTGTGTATGTGTTTGTGTGCGTGTGTGTAGTTGTGTATGTATGCGCGTGTGTGTAGGACATGGATGCAACCTGGAGACGGCTTTCGCTATAGGAGCAGCATCGTGAGGAGCCGGTCGACGGTGATGGTGCGGAGGGTGGCGGTGGGAAAATAAAATGATAGCACGCCAAAAAAAGAACTGTCAAATGAAAGCAATAATCAATGGTGATTGCTCAAAAAAAAAAAAAAAAAAAAAAAAAAACAGAAAGATTTTTAAAATTGAAAAGTAAAACAATAAATAAATGAAATGAAAAAAAATTAAAATTTTGATGAGTTTGCATACAAAAACAAAATATAAAAGTAATGTAAAAGGTTTTTCTACAACCTTGATTTATTCATTATTTAATTTTAAAAACAGGAATTCTCTTCGCCTAATTTAGACAATACACATATTTGAGCTGAATATGACATTGCTTCTTTAGGTACATAAACCATGGGTAAAAGAAAACCAACAATTATTTAAATCTGTCATTTTGAAAAGAGGCCACGTCCACTTTAAAAAAATTTTCATTTTCTCGGATGACATTTCATCCAGAAGCTCACAATTCTTTGCATTGAAAAAGGTGTTCCTTGTAACACCGAAACACGTGTCTGTAATAATTTGCAATTTTTGTGCTTCAATATGTTGAATTACTGATTATTTTAGTCTATCAACCCTGTTTTTTAAATTTAATTTTTCTTTTTTTTTAAGGTGTGATGAAACTTATTTGAAATTGACACGATCCCAAAATTTTGCTGTAATAATTGTCTAAAAACATGTATACGACCCGTTTTCAAAACGATTATAGGTTTTTCAGAATAAATGTTACTGTAAAATATTAAACATTGTTTATGCTTACAAAATAATTAATTTTAGTGTGAAAACTGAAAAGAGGAATTGAAATGACAAAAAATAATGACATTGCTTCACTATAAATAAAATAAAATTCTTCAGCTGTTTCATCGGTTGATGTAATGGGCCAATCATAAATTTCCTAGTAGAAATTTTTATGAGCATCTGGTATATATTGATGTAATTTTTTAAAAACCATCATGTTTTTTTTTTTTTTTTTTTCATTTATTGAAACATTGTCCAGATAAGCGGGATTGTTTGCTGGGTCTGGGATAAAAAGGTTTGGCGTTTCTACTTTTTAAATAGGCAAATTATTTTTTCTAGTTAGCAATCAATAAATGGTTTAGCCCTTGCAACACCAGGTTCAAGATTTGTGAACACAAACTCGTAAAAGTCATTTACAGCAAAAAAAAAAAAAACTTTTTGCTCTTAGGAAAGCTCTTTTCCGTAACTTCTACTCGACTGGACTTTCTTTTTAAAATAATCTGGCCACCAATTTTTAAAATTTGCTATACCCTGATGTGTCACGTGATTGACATTGAACTTTTTAGAATTTGAGGATTACACGATAAAATCTGCGTACTGTTGAGGTGTGTAAATCCGGTCCTCACGGCGAAAACGTGGAGGAGTTCATTACGAAAAAGGGTCATCTCCCAAAGATGACTCTTTTTCAAAATAATCGCTGGTGGTGGTGAAGGGGGGGGGGGGGGGGCTTACACCGAACTACCTCAAAAAAATAGATTTGAGCTGTTTTCATGTGGAACCTATGAGTTGAAGTTAAAGGGGTGGAAAATCGCCATAAAGTGGAAAAAATATGGAGTTGACCCCCTTTTAAAATGACCGATTCACTTAATAATACATTGCGTGCGTATGAGCGTTTGACAGCTTATTTGCTTTCGTCCCAAAGTATTTAGATCGTTCTCGGAAAAGAAATAATGAATACCAAATCGATTTTTTTTTGGAAATTTAATTGTTTTCAAAAAAATTTTACAATAAAAATAAATTATTTTGATAATTCTTTACAACACAAATTTTGAATCTGTAAATAACATTTCTAAATATTCTTTAAAGACCAAACAATATACATGGTGAATTTGACCTAATCTGCCAAACGAAAGGGGGTGTCAGAAGAGCCCAAGTGGAGCATAGAACCACCCATCATACTGTCCAATTCGTAACCGTAACTGAGTTACGGCAGACAGAAAAAAAAAGTGAGTCTAAAAAAAAAAAAAAAAGAGAGATTAAGACCGATTGCTGAAACACCTGGAAACTCTATACACAAAACAACTACATATTTCAAAAAAGGTGACAAAATCCTATAAAATGACACTTTTTTCATAGACACGATTTGCATGATTGTAACATTTTAGTAGTTTAAGTTTTAAGACAAAATATAATTGATATTTTTTTAATGCGCAGGTGCAAAAACATACTAACCAAACACGAATGCAAAAATACTACTGATAATTACGAAGAGACAAAATCAACAAGTAGAGCCAACTCTTCACTGATTAAAGAGTCTCCATTAAAGAGTCTCCCTGCATTACGTTTTAATTTTAATGTGATTAAAGTATTTTTGAGGACACTTTTTTCTAAATATATTTTTCCTTTAAAGGAAGAAACACTTAAGTACTATAATAAAATACCGTCATCGACTATTTTATCATACACCTATTAACTGTCATATCGTCAGACTTTAAAGGCAAAATTAAGCAAAGAACAAAAACCATGAAAATATTTTACTTTATTCATTATATATGCAGAGACCAATTATATGTATATTTATTACATCTCCAGTGCTTTTTTGTTAGACATACACTGGTGTCCAAAAGTTAAGCATAATTGTTATTTATGTGAGTATTGTGAGAAATATACATCGAAATAAGGAGAAACGTGATATGCGAGTGCAACACGGTTACAAAATTAGGAAACTACTCAAAAAAACGGTAATATTTACTTTTATCATCCCAAAAAATAGTTCAAATGAAAATTAGGCATATGAGGAGTTTACTCTTTGTACAAAAATTTTTCTTTAAAAGATGATGCTGAAGTTCAATAGTGTGTATGGCCACCTCTGACTGCCAGCCGCGCTGCACAACGATTACTCATACTTTCTATGAGGTAGTGGATGAGTTGTGGGCTTAAACAGTTCCAAGCATGCTGGAGAGCTCTTTTTAGCTCCGGAGCGGAGCTTGGCGGGGGAGAACGGACTGCAAGTTGTCTCTCGAGCATATCCCAGACATACTCGATAGGGTTCAGATCAGGGGAGTTTGCAGGCCACGTCATTCTCTGGATATTTTCTGATTCGAGGAAGTCATCGTCCACAGCTGTTCGGTGACATGGCGCTTTATCGTCCATGAATATGAACTCAGGACCAACAGCACCTCGAAACAAGCGAACATAAGGCTCAAGAACCTCGTCTCTGTATCTTTGTTCAGTGACTGAGTCTGTCTCAAAAATATGGAGGTCGGTGCGGCCATCCAACATAATGCCCGCCCACACCATTACTCCTGCTGATGCAAATTGATGTCTTTCTCTTATGTTTTGCGGTTGGAAACGAGTCCCCTTTTCTCTCCAGATTGTTACCTGACGAGAACCACACTGTAGAGTAAAGCGGGACGCATCACTGAACATCACATTAGCCCACTGTCCCAGACTCCAATGCCGATGTTGCAAGCTCCAGTTTAAACGAGCGCGCTTATGCGCTGATGTGAGAGGAATGCAAACTGCTAGTCTTCTGGCATACAGACCGACATGATTAATTCTCCTGTAAACAGTTTGCCTCGAAATTGTTATTCCTGTGACGGCACTGAGCGCCGAACCCAGTTCTCTGGCACAGCTGTCCCTATGACGTCGTGCAGAAATTGCCAGAAAACGATCTTGGCTTGCGGTTGTGACTCGACCTGGTACTGGTCGGCGGGTAACATCTCCCGTATTTAAAAACCTCTGCCACAGTCTCGAGATTACACACTGAGGCATATTAAGAATACGAGACACTTCAGTGTGTGATCGTCCATATTCTAGCATTCCAACGATTCTTCCTTTCGCAAACATGTCCAATTGGCGTCTTTGTGTCATTATTATTGTGCGTTCATGATTAGAAGAGACTTCGGAACGCCTTCCCGAAAGCAAAGCCAAGTTTAGCGCGGAGGTGATCGCTACCGCTTTCAATTGAGACAACCCTAAATTTGGCGGGCATTTAAATTTGTAAAAATGTCTTTGTGTTCTTTCCTTTCGTTTCTAGCTTCGCGTAATTGTCGTCTACGGGGAATCTATACTTTTAAAACTGAAATTTTCAGCACAAAAATATTGTATTTACAAAAAAAAGTAAGGTATTTTGTTTTGCGAATGAAACATTTCTATTAAGGATAGGTTTTCTGAATTTTGAACGATATCCTTTTAAACACTAACGTCCTATATTCGAAATTGCAAGTGCGCTGATGAAAAAAAAAGGGGGGGGGACAGGAAAACTTCATTGCCACACAGACTGTGGCATTGAAATGCTTAAGGGTTGCGTTCGTTTTGAAGACTTAATATCTCTCTTCATCTCCCTCTCCCTTTTCTTGAGGGGGGGGGTGACTCAGTAGCTCTTACGGGTTGGGTCTTTTTGATGCATCTGTATGGATTGTACAAAATTTCAGATCATATAGAGCGGATATACAGTCAGTAGATCTACAATAGCAGTTATTTTTGAAAAATGGTGAAAACATTATTCGAACAAAAGTTGCCCCCCCCCTCTCCCCCCCCCCAAAAAAAAAACTTGGTTGAACCAAAGGCGGGGACTGGGCAATTGTTCCAGAAAGGATTTACATGTGAGAAATAAAAGTAAATGAGAAAACAATAAAAAATCAATCTGAAATATTTAAAGCGATTGACTATTAAAATCAAGGCTATTTCTCTAAGTATTGCATGAATATTAATGTTTAGAAATATGTAATAATTTGCGATGCGTTATAAAAAGTGTCTTTGGTTTGAATACTGTTTCAAAATTATAGGTTCATCGGTTGGGCCGGCTTAAGTGATGACGACTACCCCCAGGGCGAGTATTTTCAAGGCGGGGGGGGGGGAGGTAACCAACTTCGTTTCTGGGGAGGGGGGCAGAAACGAAGTTAGTTATAACACTTCAGTACACAGTAGCCTAACGTAAAAACGGATTGTCCATAAAGGACGTTACACTTCACCTTAGCCTCTCCCCTCGTCACATCTCACGCAATGTTCGATGAACATATTGCTATAACGAACGCTTTTATTTGGACCAAAATATGTGAAGTCATATTTCTTATAATCCCCTCCTTCCCCCTTAAGACTAACTGTCCGAAGTTCATGAACCCCGAACCCTCTCTCCCTACCCCTTTCAAGCGTGACATCATTTGTGAACGACTCCTTAGGTTTGCTCTAAGTCACCAAAATCGCAGTAACAATTGTTTTAAGGGAAAAGACCGGCTCCCCCCCCCTCCTTCCTGGATAGCTCTAGTCACAATTTGTTTATGATCATGTATGTTTTTAATAAAGAATCATATCGCACTCCGGCAAGGAAAGTGATACAATTCAAAATCTGGGAAAACCGTACCGGCTATTGGTTTAAAATCTAAATTTAGTGCTTTTTCTCGACACAAAAACCACAAAGTTAGCTCACCTAAATGGTGCGGGGGGGGGGGGGGGCGTAGGAACGATTTCATCAATAATGACACATCATTAAAATTTCATAATTTGGAAGAATATTTTTCGAGCTTAAAGTATGCATTATGTATCTATACTTCAAAAACTAATTAATAAACATCACATAATAAGTTGACTGCGCATATTGTAATGTTTCAGACTAAATCACTTAAAATTACTATTGCGTCAAACCTTAATTTTCTCCATTGCTGTTTTTTTTCTTGTGGTTGAGTCAGTTTCCTTGCCAGTGTGGGATATGTTGAACAACTGAATAGGTTGACTATAGCAACGTTTCTTGATAAAAATAACGCATTTTACATTCAGAGCCAAGGACGGATCCAGAAACTATTCAAGGAGGGGGTGATTGATTTCACACCCTTACCCTTTTATAAATTCGCATACCTCCGCCCCTCCCCCCTTTCCAAACACCATGAAAGATCGCCTCATTTCAGTTATTTTGGGAAGGGGAGGGACTTCCTTTTCTACAAAATTGTGGAGGAGTGTACCAAACCCCATACCTTACCTTAACGCCATCAAAGGTGTCCCATTAAAGTTCCTCTTTTTTTTGGGGGGGGGGGGGACTTCAATTTTCGAAACTTTCCTGAGAAGAGCCCTTGACCCAACCCTATAACCCTATTTAATATCATCTAAAATCTTTTAAAATTGAGTTTTTGGAACTTTGAAATACTTCCTATATACAAAGTTCAGATCTCTATCAGTAATGTCTTAAGAATAAGATATGTGCTACACTTTCATTTTCCAGAGAGCAAGAGCTTCGTCAAACCATTGAAGATAGGCTAAAACAATTTTCAACTTCAGTATCAAAGACATGCCGTGGAAGAGTTCTGCATCTCGACTCAAGGAAGGGGCGGTCGCCCCATCGCCCCTCCCTTGTGTCCGTCCTTGTTCGGATCTGTATTAGAATACGGGCAACAAACTTTTGCTTATTTTATGATCCCCACACGTAACGCTGTTCCGTAAAAGTACTGGAAGAACTGAATTACTTTTAGAGTAATCGAAAAAACTTGAATAAAAAAAGCATGTATATTTTTTCGTATTTACAAAAATAAATAGGTTAAAACAGTAACATAAAACGTTGTTTCAGGCACTTATTCAATTTTTCTGTAGATAACCATATTGGCATGTGAAAAGCTTTAATTTTTGTTTTGTTCCTTTTTTCATTTCTGAAGAATAAAAGCCATATTGGAAAAAAAAATAGTACTAAAGTATTGAAATGTGTCACACAGAGTGCAACTTACCTACTGAGGCTTCCAAAATTGTTCGTAGGCTTTAAATGTGTATGGTTAAAAATGAAGTGCCTAGGAATCGAAATAGTAGTTCAATACTTTTTCATACTGTCTCTACATGATTACATCAATTCAACATTTTTTTAACAAAATATTGACTGTTTGAAATGGGCCAAAAATGAGGTGACACAGAAATATTTTCAGAAAAATTCGAAATTAAAGTTATCGTCTGTCGTTTTCTTTCGTTCTTTCTTTCTTTTTTTTTTGTTATTTTTTCAATGCGGTGATAGTTAAAAAGTCTTTTGGCATTAATTTTTGCTTGTTCACTTTACAAATCTACGTATTATTTTAAAAATGACTCGTATTCGCAAAGTAACAACAAACACAATTCGAAAACACATTAATTCTTCATTATATTCGAAGTAAAACAGTTCGAAATATTGCGAAAGTAGTTCATTTATCCCTAAGCACTGTGTAATATTTAATAAACGCTTTAAAGAAGAAAATCGGATCGAAAATAAGGTGAGAAATGGTTGACCAGCAAAGTTAACAATATGCGATTAGAGATTTATAATTAGAATACCTATGAAAAACCCACGTTTGAGAGCTGTGAAAGTTTCAGCAGAATATAAGGAAAATTTTTCCTTCCAATTTCACCTGCAACTGTTCACCGTGTTTTCAGAAAAGGTTTACTTAGCGTGAAAGACAGAAAGTTTAGGATTTCCTTCGCAAAATCAATGATAAATTAACCCAAAACGTATAGAAATACACTGCAAATCCTAAAATACTTTTAAGTCGAACAATTGTCTTAGTAGCACACCTTTTTTTCGGGAAAGAAGGTGGGAGGTAATTTCTTAGAAAATTATAGAACACTCGTCTTCTTACAGCGCGATAACGATGGCCAATTGCAACCTTTCTCAGTGTTGGTCTGAAGCCTCATCCCCAAAAGACGCATATAGAATCTTCCGATACCACGTGTTGGGGGCGTGGCCAAGTCTCAACTAGTGAAAAACGGACAATAGTTCTGTTTCACCAGATCCAATGTTTCTTGGTACAGCAATTGCATGAAACGCGCCTGAACTCTCTAAAGCGTGCGAGCTGTTTTATCCACATTCCGAAACGCGCACCTAATTCGCGCATGACACCATCGACTATACTATTTTGCATAAACATATTGTTTCTTCTTCAACCAATGAATCTCCATAAGTAACTTTATATAATTTAACGAAAATTTACAGATTTTTCTCGCATTTTATGAATTATGCTTAACTTTTGGACACCAGTGTATATATTAGGGCATTTATAAAAACATACACTATTGAAACAGACTTAAAATATTGTCTAAACATGAATGACTAACTTTGTTTTTGCCGGTTCAAAAAAACTGAAACTTGAGAGACGGAAATTCAAAGAACCTATTCATCACATGATGTGACATTTTAGTTAAATACTGAAGCTATTTTATTTATTACAAGGAATAAATTCACTTCCTATATGATACATCTAATGCGAACAAAATTAAAAATACATTAACCTCATTTCTCTTATTAAACACCTTGACTTAAAAAGAAAGATGCTTTTCTTGACGCAAAGAAGGACATTAAAAAACAGTAGAATTACAGTTACGTAGATGCAATAAACACTTAACGATTCACCATTTTTTGAGGACAGCATAATCTTTTAATAATATCTCAGTATTTCTGTTTGTTAGAAAATTTATCTAGAAATTGAAGTGCTTTAAAAAATGCGCACTGTTTAAGGAATATCTCAATCAATAATTTTATGCTAGTATTGTTTATATTGGCACCATAGCATTAAAACTACATGTAGCATCTTTGCTACTTAAGGAGCATTTGGTTTGGCAAAAAAAAAAAGGAAAAAAAAACATTTTTTTTTTACCAACAAAGTTATTTACAATTGAGGAATAAATACAGTATTTTTCTACATACATGTATTAGTTTAAAAATAAAAGATTTTCAAATTGCAAATCATGTTGAATGTAGAAATTGCATAAAATTTCAAAAGCGACAAACCATATAGGGACAGAGTAAGGTGTATGGGACAGAGCTTTAGTGATAAAATACTTAGCATAAAATATGCAGAATTATATGTAGCTTGTCCAGTAGGGTGCAGCGAAAAACATGGTTCAAAGAATTGGAACAGTTGGGTGCGGAAACGTTATGTAGCATTTTCAGAAACATTGATCAAACCCTAAAAGTAAATTCACTATCCCGGTTTCTCAATTTTTCTTGTGTTGCAACCCATTTTGAAAAATCCGAAATATTTTTTAAATATGCAACAACGGTTCGCTGGTGGGGTTAACGGTGTAATTCTCTGCAGCCATCTTTTCGTGGTCAGTTCTGATTCATCCATTCATTTATGGTTGAACGAAGACCTACACGACTTTAAAAAAGCTCATATAACTTATATTTGTGCTCCTTCATTTATAAAAAAAAAGAAAAACCTGACTTGTCATTCAAGGGAATTTTGACAACAACTATAAGTAGCTTTCTAAGGACATCTCCCTGTTTCTTATTATTTTCACTCATTCAATGGAAAAAATTTACAGTACAATTGATGTTTTAGAACGGGTTATAGAACATTGATCGGGAAATTATATATATTTTTTCAAAATGTTAAATTTCCAGCCGATCGCTTGATTCAAAAGGTATTTACCGACCAGTGTGATATTGCACACATGTTTGGATGATACACTTGCATAACGTTTTAGCATCCAGCTATTTTGCTTCATTGAGTTTCATGGTTTTCGAAAATACATCAAACTCCCGATTATCCGCGGAATAGGGTGGCACGGTAACCGCAGATAAGCAAAAACCACGGATAATCCGAATAGGTAAAAAACGAGACTTAGGGAATACATTAGCTAAAAAATATTAATAACACTCACACGTATATTTAAATTATAACTAGAAACATTGCTACATTGCATCTACTAACATCGAATATAAAAAATATCTATAAAATCTAAAAGCGAACAATGACAAACTCATAAAAGCTTTTTAAAAAAAAAATGTGAAAAAGACCCGCGTATAATCCGACCGTCGATAATCGAAAGTTTACAGTAGAAAGCAAAAAGTAATTTTTATATTAAATCTCGAATGAATTCTCATGAAGCCGTCGGAGGCAAGAGCTCTTATCTGATCGCGCTAAAATTTTAGACTTTTCAAAACGGATAGGCACACAACTTTTCCGCACCAAGCTGTTCCCCTTAGAACTTTGATTATCGCCCCACGTTATTGTCCACTTGATGAACGAGCTTTCGACTGCTACATCTATTGGACAAGTCGGAAATTTTCCACACATCATTTCGGTAAGATGCAGTGCTGTTCCATTCTTCCCGACTCTCCCATATGCAGCTCAAATGATCCAAATCTAAAATTTGAAAAGTGTTCAACTTCATTAAAGAATATCTCACGAACCTTTAAATGTAGTACGGCTTTCCAATTTTCAAAACTATTCCAAACTTCAGTTTGAAATACATATGCAATCCAATCTTATGAATTAACTTTTGTTTAAAGTCTACTTCATTTATTCTACTGTTTTGAAAGCTTAATACAGAAAACTGAAAGGTCACACGAAATAACGTCTAGATATTTTGTGAAATTTAAATTTGATACTTAAAAAGATTCAATTTTATAGACATCCGGAAAATAAATAAAAAGGAAATTTCAAGTAGTCATCATTAAGAGAAACATGCATATTTGTTAAAACAAATGTACAAATACAATTTCTGAGAAGCATTCAAACGCAGTTTCAAAATAGTAATAGAACGAAAGCAACGTACGAAAACGGTGAGCTAGAATAGGTAAATAGGCTGGCTAGAAGAGAAGTCAATTTCCTTCTAACTTACTGATTTAGATCGATTGACTGCAGTTACTAATGTGCACTGAAACTGAATTTGAGTTCCTAATCTATCACCAGGCCCGACGAGAGGCCATGTCAGCCTAATCAAAAACTAGGGGCCCGGGCTGGGGGGGGGGGGTGGCGACACTGACGCAAAAAAGGAAAGAAAAAAAAAGAAACGAAAAAAGGGAGGAAAAGGAAAAAAAAAAGAAAGAAAGAAAAAGGGGGGGGGGGGAAACTCCGAATAAGCGATAACGTTAAGATAAAGTAAAATTTACTTTTTTTGGTATTTGCTGTTGTGGCACTTAAAATAGTGTTAATTGTATTCCAGTAATCAGTTTTGAATCCCTCTCTTTTTTTCCATTCTTTTTTCTTCCTTTTTTTCTATTTTCTTTTCCTTTTTTTTTTTGAGAGGGGGCCCGGCGACATGACTGACAAGGGGCCCACCTTGACTCTCTTTGCGGCCCTGTCTATCACCGATAAGGAAATAATATAATCTCATTTACTCCATCTACTCTAAAATTGATCAGATACCTTATTGAGCTACCAACAAGACGTCCATCTACAGGCGTTATCCTTGAGTTGCATGGTCACGGTTGATGAAGACTGTCATAGCGCACATCAATTGGCAATGAAGAATAAAACGCATGTCAATCAAACTCATCGACTAATTTCGTTTCAGTCTCACAAAATCAGGATTTTGTTTAGATCAAATTTAGTACATTTTAATTGAAAACAAAATGCAGAAATCGCACAATTCTTACAAGAGGATATAATATCAGTTTTTCACTTTTCATCCTACAAAATTAATTGGCAGCACTATGCGCAGTTAGTTGTACAACCCAATACTTCTGCAGTTAATATTTGGAAGCTGCTCTTGAGATTTGAAATATGAAAATTTGGAGATAACCAGTACAAATGGTAGGTGAACCCCTCCTCTATCTTGGGGCAAGATATAGTACTAGTAGCCCTGGTAGGTTCCGGTATACAGCTTGATTTAGAAAAAAATTTCAATGAAAGCCTACCTTGGATCTGATCTTTAAAAGCGTTTTTCTCAAAACTTCAAAGTGTCCACTTGCATCCCTTTGCTTCTCACGGCCTCATATGTCGTCCTACATTGTTCACAATGCACATCCTTTATTATCCCCTGATTTCACACCCCGTGATTTTTTCTTGTGGGGGTTTGTGAAAGATGCTCTTTGCATGCGACCTCTTCCCACAGATTTGTATAATCACAAGTAGGGCTTAAGAAGTTTTCTTTCAATTTTATACCGAACGTTAGAGAATAATTGAAAACAAAATCTTACTGAAGCTGACCCCACATTTCTACCTTCTGTTGTGGAGCAAAACTGAATAAGCAGTTTAATCTATGCATAAAATCAAAGTGAAAGTTTTTTTTTTTTTCGCGTCGCAATCGTTAAATTTCAGTTGGTTCAACTTGATCAATCAACATACGACAAAGAATCAGGAAATTTAGGATATAATGACGTAAAAAAGTTTAAGATTTTAAAAAGAAGAAAAGGGAATGGAATCTGAGAGCGGAGGACATGAGCGGGGGCAATTTACATGAGTCCAACGTTTTAGAACTTAGTTTTAAGATGAGTTTTTTTGAAAGGTTATTTCTTTCTCTTTAACTATATTCACTTTAATTTTAATAAGTTTAACATATTAACAACTTTACTACAACAGTGGATTTATGGTCGTTAAAAAGGTGATCATATATATATATATATATATATATATATATATATATATATATATACACACACACACACACACGTCTGTTTCCAAAGCGATCACTTTGGGAAAAAAAATATTTAAACTAATGCAGAAGGTAATTTTTGCTGCTCCATTGTATTATACGTATAATATTTTGGCATCATACATTGTTCTGCTATAATTTTTTAAAAATAATTTCAGAACAAATTGACAGTGTTGGCCTGAAAAATTGTGATTTTTTCCTCGAAATTTCTTTTAATAAAACTTTCTCTTAATTTAACATTGTGTCGCTTTTCTAGAAGCAAAAATAGTTAACCGATAACGTTTTTCACATTTTACAAGTGATTTCGACGCACATGCCACATTTGGAACACTATGCTCCAAAGGTGGCTCAGAAGCTACAATTTTAATATAGTGTTACAAAAATAGTTAAATTTTAGCTTACAAAAAATTCACTAGATATGTGTTATAGAAAAGTGTAAAATTCAACTTAAAAAAATTCAGCCAAATATACCGAACCTGAAAGTTATGGAAAATGATCAAAGCTTAACTCTATCTTTGACTCACTTACCTAAAAAGAAAGTTCTCAGTAAATTAGTAGGGAAATGTAAATAATTGATTAGACGAATTATGATTTTTTTAAAAATATCGCTGATCATCCTAAGCTTTAATCCCTAAATACTAAAAAGCTTATGCATTGGTAGCAGCAAATGGTCATGGTACAGTAGATTGCATATGTTTATGTAATAGAAAATACAATAGACCCTCGTTTTACGCGGGTTTATTTATGCGGTTTTGATTAAGAAAATGATGCTTGGAGAAGTTTATATAACTTTGAAGTATACCATAAATACACAGACAACCCAACATCCTAAGAGTAATTAAAGCCAATAGAATCAGATGGCTGGGGCACGTATTTAGGCGTGCAGATCTGGACCCGGTTAAAAAGCTAACTTTTCTCAAAGATTGAGGGTACAAGGAGAAGGGGAAGACCAGCAACAAGGTGGCTGGATAGTGTTGAGAAGGACCTGAAAATTTTGGGAGTGAACAGATGGAGAAACCTGGCAACGTGTCGTACCGCCTGGAAGAAGCAGACGGAGAAAGCCTTGGCCTGCACCAGGCTGTTGTGCTGATGAAGAAGAAGATTATACGCAGTTTAGGATTTGACACTTTTATTTTATTTTACGCGGATGCGGCAATTCAAACAGATAAAAATTTTCTCTCTTTCAAAATCCAAACTCTTGAAATTGCAGATTATACGAAATAAATTACATTTTGGGGTGCTAATAATCGAGCTTGGGTCACTGGGGACATTTTATGCGATTGGTTCCAGAGCCCTTACCAGAAGTAAAGTTATTAAACCCACACAATTCAGAACTAGCTGGAAGAAGAGCTTTTACGGGTGACAAAGGAAATCGAAACCAGCGAGGATACCGACATCGGTGACGTACAACCAAAAACGTTCACATTGAAAATTTTGAGCTCTTCCTTAACAACAGCAAATGATGCTTTTGATTTGTTATTGAAAGATGATCTCGTCATAAGAAGTGACGCGAGTGACCATGAATGATCAATGCTCTGCAAAAGGACTACAGATAAAAGTTCTTTAATGACTGCTAAAATGCTATCATAACCAGCTTCTTTGTATAAATACTAACAAATTTTTGTGTTCTGTATGCATGTTGTGCACATGTATCGATATAAGTACACATCAAACTTATTATATCATTAATCATCACTAGAATGTATTCTTTTATATATAGAACCTAACCCCTATTTTAACACTACTAATAAGTCTTAATTCAAGCGCTTCTGATTTACGCGACATTTCCGTGAAACGTAACCCCGCGTAAAACGAGAGTCTCCTATACTTACTTTTTAAATGATTATGCACACATAAAAAAGATTAAAAACATTAATTATTGCATATGAATCCAATAGTAAAAGATAACGACACATGCCCCAAATTCTCTATTTTCCATAAGTTACTTCTTTTCTAGAACACCGCTTTAATTTTTAACTATTAATTAAAAATGTTTGATCTAAATTTTATAAATGCACCCTCCCCTTCCAGAAGAAACTTTATAAATATCATTTCATTTGTGTTTTTTAAATTAGTTTAAATATCATAAAAACCGCTTTTGTAATATTAAAACCATTACATAATGACTTAAAAAAACACATAAAAGAAAATATTACAGTTATACCTTTAAAAAAATTGAAGTTAAACTAAAAAAAAAACACATGACACATAAAGTGCAATCGGACCTGACATCATCTTCTGAAATTATGTGCGAAATAATAAACTTTCTGTTACCTCTTAATGGAGTCCAATAAATATCACAGACCAAATGGATAACACATGCATCACGCTAAAAGATGAATCGTAATATCCTGGTTTTAATCCACCTCATGTTACGGTTTAGGATAAAACCTTGACCCACGATCCCTCGTAATTGCTCACGCGTATACGTCATAGGGAACTGACAGATGACGAACTTCAGGCGCACGTCCGTGGTTTTCCTCTAGTTTTGTTTTGACGTCCAAAATACGGAAAAATTAATTTTCTAGACACATGGCTTTTCACGTCGAGAATTAGGTGTGTATACCAATTCAGCCGTAATGGTAAAAGAAGAGAAAATCGAGGAAAGTACGTTAATTTGTAGTCGTAAAAAGCTCTTTAGAGAATATCTGGTTTTCGATAGAGTCATTCTCAAGTGCAAACAATAACAAGGATAATTTACCTTCTCGCTCTTTGAGCAGCACATGTTGCAATAATGATATTTTTAAATTAGGAATTAATTTATAATTCCATTTAATGCTTCGAGTATAATTTTAAATAAAGAAAAACTTCATGAAAGTAGTGAATACTAGCCATAAAGTAATGTTTAAAGGGCATGCTAGTCACTCTTGGAATTTCCTTATTTATTTCATTATACAAATAAAGAAATGCATTAAAATGCATAGTAAATGAAACTTTGGCGGAAAAGTTATTAAAAAAAAACATAAACAAAAAACGGTCCGTTTCTGGTACATACCATCAATTCTATACCTTAGAGCTAGAAGGGCTAAGTCCAAAAATTGCGATTTTCTGTTTATTAGTGCATTGTATGTAGAAGCCTATTCCGTATCGAGCCATGTGAACGTAATTCTTTTTAAAAAAATCCTTTTCAATTTTTTACCAGGGTTAAAAGAGTGCGCGTCCTATCCTTAGGATGTGACAGAAAAAAAGTTTTTCCTCTCTACTGTAAAATTATCATAATATGACTTACGTTCCTCTGGCTCTGAGGTACAGAATTAATGATATTGAAGATATTGTTGGTTCTATGCATGCGTCGATAGCAAGCAGTTATAGATCACTTTGATATTGAAGATATACAAATCAGCATGAATATTGGTCGTATGCATGCGTCGATAGCAAGCCGTTATAGATCACTTTCGCACTTACATTTACATAAAAGAAATGAAATAAAATCCACTAGAGAATATAAGCTAGCTTATACCTATTGTAGCCGTTAATAATAAAAAGAACATTAATTCTGATTGCACCGCTCCTTTTCAGAGGTCGTGTTCATTCAAAGTAGGAGTAGTCTCGAAAATCCAAGTCTCGAAACTTCGAGGTTCCGCTTAATCCGAGGTGCTTCATTTAAATATTAAGTTATACATTTTAGTAGCTCAAAATATGATTTTCATTAAAATCTGAAAATAGAAATCTTTGCTGCTGTAAATTTTGTTGACTACATTGAGAGGTTGGTGATGTTTTGGTTGCCTTGCACACATAAATGCGTGCGTATATCGAGAAAAAAATTAAGTTAACATTCGTTCGGATGCAATTAGAAGGAAATTTATATTAAAGTTTGAGTGATAAATTTCCTCCTTGTCTTTATACAACGAAGTCAAAAGTGTTCCTCCTTATGTCTTCCGAGTAGTGTAAATTTTAAATCTGGAAAAAATTTCCAGAGATTCCGAGTTTTCAGTAATCCGAGGTGAAGTGAACTCCATATTACCTCGGATTTTCGAGATTCCACTGTATCGTAAAATCTCAACTTCGCTGTCATATTTCAATATCTCCTCATTTCGACTAACTTTCAAAAGACTAGGATATGTTCTCTAGGATATGTAAAGATTTTGAGTTTTTTTTTTTTTTTTTAACGCTTAAATTTTAATATTTTTCTTGAATATAATAACGTTGTTTCTAGACTACAAGTCAGCTTCACTATTTCCATGGTAAAAGGAATTTACTTAAAATTTTCAGGGGTGATGTTTCCTTTCTTTTACCACTCACCTGTGTAGCAGTCTTCTCGCTTAAAGCTCTTTTCAACAGTCTAATCATTATTATTTAGAAAAGAGGTCAATTCTGAAGATATAAGCATATTGTTCCTTGATCATGATTTTAGTTTTTTTAAGGAATGTAATGGTAATTTGCGAACTATTGCTGGTGGATTTGTGCATTTTCTCTCTTCGAAAATCACTTATTTAAGAAATGAAATTGAATTTCTTTTCTCAATATAGGACCCAAAACATTATCCAGGTATTATGATGAACTGACTTCTCTTTTCCTCCATACTTTTCTTACTTTTAACACTTTACTGTCTGACAACGCATTGATGTGTTCTTTTCTTACTATTGGTGGCCAATCGGAAATACATTGTGTTCTCTTTCCACTATTCGGAACCGATTCGGCAAAACATTAATGTAGTCTTTCTCTAAATCGTTAATATGTCCGTGACACATCTATAAACTTTGCATTTTTGATTTAAACAGAAAAAATATGCGTCTAACTGTTCAAATTGTAGGCGTTTTATGCTGCATTCTCCTTCATCAAGATGCATGTTTTGAATTATATTACACTAATAAGAAACATTACTAAAAATTCGAATCACTTGATTTTACTGAAACTTCTAAGCATCATATTTAAGAACTAGTTTATTTCTAATAATAACCAATGAATAAAAATTCAACTGAACTTGCTTATAACGGGTGCAAAAGAGCCGTAATTTATCATTGTTATAAACGAGTACTCATTACAAAGTAGGTTTGTGAAAACAGTCATAAAAATTTAGTAACGATGACTGAATTTTTGGCTTAAATTAAAATTTTGAGTCATAAAATTACTCTTTTCTGACAGCAAGCTTTGCATCATTTTTTACTTCCTTTTACAAAAAAGGAAGTATTGTATTCAAAAATCGGCCTTAATTTCCATTTTGCTCACCCCCGAATGAATTTTTTCAACCCTATAGGAACGTACAGACACCCGAAATATCCATTTTGACGATCTCCGAGTTAATTACAACGAGTTTCCTCGTGACGTCTGTATGTGCGTATGTGTGTCGCATAACTCAAGGACGGAATGTCCTAGAAAGTTGAAATTTGGTACGTAGACTCCTAGTGGGGTCTAGTTGTGCACATTCCTTTTCGGTTGCATTCGGATGCTCCAAAGGGGGTCTTTTGCCTCTTTTTGGAGGGAAATCGTTGTTAATTTCGACGTAAACTCAACTGGTGTTATAATTTGGCGGACACTTGGCAATAGTCTTTTCTGCGCTAAACAATTAGCACTATTTCCTGGAAATGGCTGATTTGCGCTGTTTTTTACTTTGTCTATCGATTATCATTTAGAAAACCTCAAAAGGTTTTAATATTTCAATTTCATCTATGCCGACACAAAACAGACAAAAGACTATTTTCAGAAGTTACACTAGTGAAAAAGACCAGTAAAAATAATTTTCAATGTTGCAATTGTAAATTTTAAAAGTCACACCTTTACAATTAATTTAAATACATTAACGACAACTTGCTTGTCTTTTGGAATTCACGAAAGTAGAAGTAACATAAGTCTTAAAACTTTCAACAAAAGCGTTTTTACTTCCTTTTACAAAAAAGGAAGTATTGTATTCACGAAAAAATTTTCACTCAAAAATCGGCCTTAATTTCCATTTTGCTCATCCCCAAATGAATGTTGAGTTTTTTTTTTTTCGACCCGACCACACGTACATATGTACCTAAGAACGTATAGACGCCCGTAATATCCATTTTAACGTTTCCCGAATTAATTACAATGAGTTTTCTCGTGACGTCTGTATGTACGTATATATGTGCGTATGTGTGTCGCATAACTCAAAAACGGTATGTCCTAGAATGTTGAAATTTGGTATGCAGACTCCTCGCAGTTGTGCACCTTCTTTTTTGGTTGCATTCGGGTGTTTCTAAAGGGGTCTTTTGCACCTTTTTGAGGGGAATTCATTGTTAATTTCGATGCAAACTCAAGTCGTGTTATAATTTGGCAGACACTTGGCGATATATCGCCAGTCTTTTGGTCGCCAAGTTTTGTCGCCAACTTGGCGTTTTTTTTTATTTTTTAACCTTGGTTTCAATGTGGCCATTGTTGGTGATATTTAGAGAGTTAACTCTTGAATCACATTAAAATTGCAATAATGGGGAAATAACATTGAATGAATGTAAAAGGAAGTCATGTGATGCACATATCAGCTCGTTTTTAAAAGTGTTTTAATAATTTTTAACTCAAGAGATGAATTTTTAAAAAATGATTAAATATAAGGATTATCAACATTTATTTAGACATTATCGCAACAACGATAAAACTATTGAGTATAAGAAAAATGGATCGGTATAGTTAGCGAGATTTAATTGCGAAAACCAATACAATAACATGCTTAACAAACTAGGTCACTGGAGCGGACTTTTACCATCATAACAACAAAAGGACTCGATAAAAACTGATGAACTTGTTTGTTATTGGTTTTTTATTTATACAATCTCTCTCAAAACAATACTCTCCCTCAGATATTTAATCTTTCAGATATAACACATAGTCATAAAAATCCTCTAATAGTCCCGTAATACTAAAATATACATCTATTAACCAGAGATTGAAAATTATAAAATCTATAAATTTGACTAACACATTGATGATCATTTCTCCACAGACTTGGAATCTAACTTAATTACAGTAGCACGTAGATGATTTGTGCTACATTAATGTAGTACAAATGATCTAAATAAGATAAAGTACGAAGGTTTTGTGCTCATCATTTAATTAAAAACAGGCGACTTTGCAATTTTGGCATCGTTTGTGTGTGGTTGTTTCTTTTTCCGAATGCAAAAGTACACATTACGTAAAATCAACTCCAAAACATATTTCAATCACAATTTCGGCTATCTATGCAATTGTTAAACAGGGAATTAAGCAAAAATATTTTGTAATATAATATGGGGACAAATAATTATGTAAGCGGTAAACTAAAGCATTTAAGTCTTATCTTGACAACAAAGGCATACTCTTAAATTCACACCAGCGTTGATAACAACGAAATCTCTATTGCCATAATCTAGGTACGAGTAGTCCTGTACCTCAATCTTCAAAGTTAAAATAGGTTTAAAGATTTGAGAGAACATGGAACATAATCTGTCGTCAAACGTAATGAAAACCGGATAGTGTCATTTCCGTAACAAGACAATAATTAAAAAACTATCTCTTCAATCTCTTACAATAAATTTATTTATAACCCAAACACGGTTTCTCCTTTGAGTAAGCTCTAAAATGAAAATGCTCGTCTCGGTTGAAAATCTTCAAGTTTATTCAGTTTGCTCTGTGTTTTGAAAGCTCAATGGATGTATAAGCAAAATGGAATGATCACGCGTTCAGTGTGATTAATGTGAGAATCACATGATCGCCGCGGTTAATTTAAAAGCCATATAAGCAAACAAATTGAGCGATTGCAACGGTGCAACCGTGTTTTCCGCGATGGCATTAATCACATTATTACCAGAGTAAACAAGCATGATGTAGTGACAATCGAAGAGAGGTATAGTGAAGAAGAAATTCGAAAACCCTTAAATGTTTTACAGAAGCAACATCTATGTGATTGGCGTAAATCAGCGGTTCCCAACCTTTTCACCCTTGCGAACCCCTTCCAGACTCCGAAAGAAGTTAGCGAACCCCTTGAGTGCTAGGTAATAAGTAAAAAGCAAAAAAAAAAAAAAAAAACCGCGCGGCGCGCGCGCACAACACGCACACGTTGAAAATAAAATTTTGGGTTTTTTTTTTAGTTTGATGCGGCTCCATAGTTTATAACAAGAACGAAAACATAATTGCAAAACATAGAATTATAAATATTGCTATGAACTAAAATTATGGCTAAAAATGAATGCAAAACAAATTCACCAAAATATAAACACTGATTATTCTTTGTTGAGCTTCAATGAACTTTGAAAAAAATTTGACAATGGGATATTTGTGGAACAAAGAGGCTCAAAAACTTGGCTGAAATTTTTCTGACACAAGGGTACATTTATCTCTATCACTAAAAGGATATACTGCGCACATTGATCATTTGATTACAGAAGAATTTTCTTGTAATTATGCTACAAGTGCGGAGTAAAATGCGTACATTAAAAAATAATAGAAGCGCCTATTTTTCAACGCATTTACTATAATTTTTACACAAAAGGTAATTTTTAACGAAACAAATAGTTTTAAGCTCACTTACTACAAAAGAAATTTTCTACACAAATTTCATAAACTCCTTATTTACATACAGAGCAAATTAAGTTCGATGGTTAAATTCTATTATTATTTTTTTTTTACTGCGTAAACCTCACTCACACTGCCAAACTTTCACCCACGAAAATTTTTCAAGGTTTTAATTTTTCATACTTCCTGTGGTATTTTTGGGTTGCTAACCATTCTTTCTCTTTTTCGACAACAAAGCTCGAAGTAAGTAAGCTATGTAGTGTGAAAATTATAGCAACAAACAACAGCGTGATCTCACTTCTATTCATTTTAGACTCAACACAACAGAAGAGCGATAACTCTTCGTTGGACTCAAATGGTAAAGGAACTAAACATCAAAATATTTGAGGCGCTCGCATTTGTTACATGTAATGTTTTCATCAAGTAATGTTTTCATGCTAGGAGTATAGAATGTGCGAAAGGCAAATGAATAAAAAAGGAGCAAAATTTGCTTGAAACCGCTTGAACATGAGACTTCATCAGAAACATGCATGTTAAAACTCCGCCATTACAATATTTTTCTTTCGCGAACCCCCTGAAAACCTCTTGCGAACCCCCAAGGGTTTGCGAACCACCGGTTGGGAACCGCTGGTATAAATAATGGAAACAAAATGATGACCTTTTGCTCAATTGGTCGATGGATGCATAGTGAATTTAGATCTAAACTTTCGACTAGATTACGCGTGTTATTCAGACGAATTTGTACCAATCCTGATCACTGAAATATGCTACCATTCTAGTATGCTCAAGGATACGCCTTTACGAGTATCATTTGGACTAATTTGTAGAGTAATGTACACGTAACTTTGAAACTCTGATTACTAAAATGTATCGTCATGGTAGTGTGATGCATGTTCAAGTTCATGCAGAACAAACTTTTTAAAACACTTTAAATAAAAAATTGATAGTGGATGTTTACATGTCCGTTGTTAACAATCACTTTGGAAAGATTGGCTGCTATATCCCCGCGAGGTTGGAATTCCTTACAGAAACCCATAATTTAGACCTGAGCACCCTTTTGGGGGCTAGAACCCACAGGTATTTCACACGGTCAGGGTCGCTCCGATGGGAGGTTCAGGGAGACCACCCAAAAATTTCCTTATTAGGCTAATTTTGTCTGACGATTCGGTAAAATTATCATCATTCGGTCTAATTTGGAGTTTTATTCAGCAAAATTATCATCATTCGGCGCAATTTGGAGTTCCATTCGGCAAAATTATCATCATCGGGCAAAATTTGGAGTTCCATTCGACAGATTGAGACTTTCTGCCTTTCCTAAAATGTAAGTTTGGGGCGCCCCTGCATACGCCTGGAGGACTTAGAGAGCAAGACAGATTTAGCGTACACTACAGCTTTTATGGGGTCTTGGTCTGAACTCGCATCCCTCTGATCACTAGTCCAGTGCTCATCGGACCAGCCCAGCATTTAATGGAGATTATTTAATGAACATTTACTGAACCAATTTTTGAATTACACTAACTATAATCTGCATAAAGCGAAGTTTTCTTACCTTATAATTAAACAAGATAACTCATAAATTATTTTAAAAGCAGAAAACTTTAAAATATCACTATGTGATCGGACACTTATCGGATGAGTATAAACGTCAGATTTGTTTTTACTTTAAGATAACTCTCAAGAAAATAGCACTACACTTACCTAATCCTTCAGAAGGAAAATGAATTAGATTTTAACATTCAATCAGTATTTGAAATATGGTGACAAGTTATAACTAAGAGTACCCGAAGTTTCTTCACTGACCTACGTTTCGTATCAACTAGGCCATTTAACCAAAATTTCAGAACGATTTCAATACAGCTTTTCCTACTAAGTCCATTGTTTGTAAATAATCAGGTATTCAAACGTAAAAGAAATCAGTTGAATGAAAAGTTTTAATGTGAAGGTCGCGCTATAAAAGCAATTCTCTTGAAGGAAAAAGGAGAGAATTTTTTCCTCCTATTTCGCCCTGCGATCATACAATTACTGTCAATAAACACCGGCAGAATATTTTTTTATTGCCGAGAAAGAGGCAGAAAAAAGAATTCAGTCTGGAAATACGTGTTTTTAATTTGAGGCTGTGAGAATCAAAGGGATGTGCAATAGGACTTATTAAATTTCTGAGCTAACACATTCAAAACTCGAACCGGATGAGGCGTAGACTAATGGTCCCCACTCGACCATCTCCGATTTGGATGAAATTTTATAGAGGTGTAGAGATGCCTTTGAAACTAACCTATGCAAATTTTCAGCTTCCAAGATCCAAATCCTGAGGATCTAGAATGTCCCAAAAAATGACCCAAAATGGCGGAAGACCTTTTTGTGACAAATTGCCATCTATAGCCAAAGTTTGCAGAACAATTTATCACGATGGAAGCTTGAAATTTTAGGAGCTAAAAGTACAATTGGTTGTTAATGCACTCATTTATTTTTGTGAATTTGAGCTCATTATATTTTTTATAGCACGCGTGTAAACTCGTGAAAACGCGCCCTAGGAAAAATTTTTCCTGGATTTTAAGTTGTAATAAAATCTGAACAAAAATAATTCAAAGGTTTGTACTTCGCGATTATATTGTCAAAACACTTGTTTTTAAGGGGTTACAATTACAGAGCTTAAGTATCTATTTTCGAAAAGATATTGTCATCCAAAGTGGCTATCAAAACCGTTCAAGTGAAAAATAGCCTATTTTCAAAGCGCTATAGCTCAAGTTTGTCATCTCGCATCTTCTTTTCGTTTATACCATTAGAAAGAAAACATTTTTTTCTATCAAAACAAGTTTTCTCTTCGATGGTGTTCCTTCAAATAAGGAAAAAAAAGAGCTTGAAATTCTGTTTGTCGTAACGATTTGCCACGTTTAAGGTCAGGTTGTGGAAAATTTTATCACACTGAAAGTCTGAAATTTTAGGAACTTAAAGCACTTTTAGTTGTCAATACGTTCTAGTACTTTTGTGAGTTTGAGTTCATTAACTTTTGTGTAGCAAGCATGCAAAGTCTGGACAAAACGCAGTGGAGAAACTTTTCCTGGATTTTAGAATGTCATAAATTAAGAACAAAAATAATTCAAACGCTCGCACTTGGTAATTCTATTGCCAATGTAATTGGTTTTAAGTGAGCAGAAGTTACAGAGCGTAAATATTCATGTTCTAAAAGATATTGCCGTCCAAAGTGACTATAAAATAGGTTCACATGAAAAACATATTTTTCGTATAAAAAATAAATTCGCTTTCAGATGGTGTTCTTTCAGATAAGCATGAAAGAAATGAACTTGAAATACAATTTGTTGTTTACGAGAAAATATCGTTCCACAATGAATCAAGTTTGGTGATTGCCATGGAAAACGGCTTTTGAGATCTTACAACTGTTAGATGACAGAAACAGTTTTTAATTTATCTTTTAAAAATCTATTTTGCAAATGAAATATGGTAGAAACAGAAAAACATCTTGTTTTGTGTGATGTATCAGTCTGTATCCAGAACAGGATGTTTTTCTGTTTCTATCATATTTAATTTAAAAAATGAATTTCTAAAAGAGAGAGAGAAAAAAAAACTATTTCTCACTAATAACAGTTGCAAAATCACTTACACACCAAATCCGATGGTAACCACCATTCTTTATTCAATTTAGAACAAGATTTTCACGTAAACGACAAATAGTATTTAAAGCTCATTCTTTTATGCTTATGACTCATTCCATGTCAACTGACCTAATTTTTCAAATCGTCCCCACTCGACCATCTGCGATTTGGATAAAATTTTTATAGAGGCGTAGATATGCCTTTGAAACTAACCTATGCAAACTGTCAGCTTCCTATATCCAAATCCTGAGGATCTAGGATCTTCGAAAAATGTGATCCAAGATGGCGGATTAGCTTTTTGTGCCAAATTGCCATGTTTACACCAAGTTTACAGGAAATATTATTACACTGGAAGGATGAAATTTTGGGCGCTTAAATTATGTTTGACCGTTAGCATATTCAAGTATTTTTGTGAATTTGAGCTCGTTAGATTTTGTGTAGCATGCGCGTGAACTTGTGAAAAAGCGCAATGGGAATTTTTTTTCCTGGATTTTAGGTTGTCATAAAACTTGAACAAAGATAACTGAAAAGCTCGTACTGCGTGATTCCATTGTAAAAATGCTTGTTCTTAATGGGTTACAGTTACAGAGCTAAAATATCTATTTTCTAAAAGATATTGTGATTCAAAGTGGATATCAAAACCGTTCAAGTGAAAAATAGCCCATTTTCAAAGCGCTATAGCTCAAGTTTGTCACCTTGCATCTTCTTTTCGTTTATACCATTAGAAAGAACACATTTTTTACTTTCAAAATAAGTTTTTTCTTTGATGGTGTTCTTTCGAATAAGGATATAAAAACGAGCTTGAAATTATATCTGTCGTAACGAATTGCCATGTTCAATCTCAGATTACAACACGTTTTATAAAGCTGGAAGCCTGAAATTTTGGGAGCTTAAAGTACTCTTGGTTGTCAATACGTTCCAGTATTTTTGTGAATTTGAGCTCATTATTTCTTGTGTAGCCCGTATGCAAAATCTTGACAAAACTCAGCAGAGAAACTTTTTTCTGGATTTTAGAATGTCATAAATTCTGAACAAAAATTATTCAAATGCTCGAACATTGTAACTATATTGTCGATATGCATGTTTTTAATGGGTTATAGTTGCAGAGCGTAAATATTGATTTTCTAAAAGATATTGTCATCCCAAGTGACTATCAAAAAAGTTCACATGAAGAATAGCCTGTTTTTAATGCCCTGTAGCTCAAGTTTGTCACCTTGCATCTTCTTTTCGTTGGCACCACGAGAAAGAACATATTTTTTCCTATAATTTTTTTTTTTACGATGGTGTTCTTTCAGACAAGCGGGAAAAATGAGCCTGAAATACTATTTGTCGTTAGCGAGAAAATCTCGTTCTACACTAAATAAAGAATGGTGAATGCCATGACAACCGACTTATAGGGATTTTGCAACTGTTATTAGTCAGAAATAGTTTTTGTTAATCATTTAAAAAGTTCTTTGGCAGATTAAATATGTTAGAATCAGAAAAGTATTTTGTTCAGGAAGCAGACTGATACATTAGACAGAACAAGATAATTTTCTTTTTTTTATCATATTTCATTTGCAAAGTATCTTTTTAAATGATTAATAAAAAACTACTTCTGACTTATAATAACAATTGCATAATCCCTATAAGCCTGTTGTCATGGCGTTCACCATTATTTATTGTAGAACGAGATTTTCTCGCTAACAACAAATAGTATTTTAGGCTCATTTTATCCCGCTTGTCTGAAAGAACACCATCGGAAAGAAAATTTATTTTCATTGGAAAAAATATGTTCTTTCTCATGGTACCAACAAAAAGAAGATGCAAGGTGACAAACTTGAGCTACAGGGCATTAAAAACAAGCTATTCTTCATGTGAACTATTTTGATAGCCACTTTGCATGCCACTATCCTTTAGAAAATCAATATTTACGCTCAGCAAGTATAACCCATTACAAACATGCATATCGACAATAAAATTACAAAGTTCGAGCATTTGAATTATTTTTGTTCAGAATTTATGACATTCTAAAATCCAGAAAAAAAGTTTATCTGCTGCGTTTTGTCAAGACTCTGCAAACTTGCTACATAAAAGTTAATAAATTCAAATTCACAAAAATACTAGAACGTATTGGCAACCAAAAATACTTTAAGCTCATAAAATTTCAGTCTTCCAGTGTTATAAAATGTCCCGTAATCTGAGATTGAACGTGGTAATTCGTTACGACAGATATAATTTCAAGCTCGTTTTTTTATCCTTACTCGAAAGAACACCATCAAAGAAAAAACTTATTTTGAAAGGAAAAAATGTGTTCTTTCTAATGGTATAAACGAAAAGAAGATGCGAGGTGACAAACTTGAGCTATAGCGCTTTGAAAATAGACTATTTTTCACTTGAACGGTTTTGATAGCCACTTTGCATCGAAATATCTTATTGAAAATAGATATTTAAGCTCTGCTACTGTAACCCATTAAAAACAAACATTTTTACAATGGAATTACGCAGTACGAGCTTTTGAATAATTTTTGTTCAGATTTTATGACAACCTAAAATCCAGGAAAAAAATTTCCCATCGCGCTTTTTCACAAGTTCACGCGCATGCTACACAAAATCTAACGAGCTCAATTTCACAAAAATACTTTAAGCGCCTAAAATTTCAGGCTTCCAGTGTAATAAAATATCCTGTAAATTTGGTGTAAACTTGGCAATTTGGCACAAAAAGCTAATCTGGCATCTTGGATCACATTTTTCCAAGATCCTAGATCCTCAGGATTTGGATCCAGGAGGCTGAAAATTTGCATAGATTAGTTTCAAAGGCATCTCTACGCCTCTATAAAATTTCATCCAAATCGGAGATGGCCGAGTGGGGACCCCTAGGTCACTTGACATGGAATGACTCTTATCTGAAAGAACACCATTGGAATGAAAATTTATTTTTATAGGAAAATATATGTTCTTTCTTATGGTATAAACGAAAAGGAGATGCAAGGTGACAAATTTGAGCTACAGCGCGTGGAAAATAGGCTATTTTTCATGTGAACCTATTTAATAGTCACATTGGATGGCAATATCTTTTGGAACATCAATATTTACGCTCTGCAACTTCTGTCCACATAAAAACATGTATATTGGCAATAGAATTACCAAGTACGAGCATTTAAATTCTTTTTGTTCTTGATTTATGGCATTCTAAAATCCAGGAAAAAGTTTCTCCACTGCGTTTTGTCAAGACTTTGCATGCGTGCTACACAAAAAATAATGAACTCAAACTGACAAAAATACAAGAACGTAATGACAACCATAAGTACTTTTAAGTTTCTAAAACTTCAGACTTTCACTGTGATAAAATTTTCCACACCCTGACCTTAAACTTGGCAAATCGTTACGACAGACAGATTTTCAAGCTCATTTATTTCCTTATTTGAAAGAACACCATGGAAGAAAAAACTTATTTTGATAAGAAACAAATGTGTTATTTCTAATGGTATAAACGAAAATAAGATGTGAGGGGACATACTTGAGCTACAGCGCTTTGAAAATATGCTATTTTTCACTTGACGGTTTTGATAGCCACTTTGGATGGCAATATGTTTTCGAAAATCGATATTTAAGCTCCGCAATTGTAACCCATTAAAAACAAGTGTTTTTACAATATGATCACGAAGTACGAACCTTTGAATTATTTTTGTTCAGATTTTATGACAACCAAAAATCCAGGAAAACATTTCCCACCGCGCTTTTTCATGAGTTTCCACGGGTGCTATAAAAAATCAAATGAGCTGAAATTCACAAAAATACTTGAGTGTATTAACAGCCAATACAAAACTAGCATGCAAAAGGATTAAAAAAAAATTACAACGTGCACAATAATGCTTCAAGTGAAAAGTAAATTTGCAAAGTTTTTTAATTTAGTGTAAAGGAGTTTTGAAATGTCATTTTTCTCATATTTCTATGACTGTAAACTGTAATCGGTTAAATATTACGGGAGAACGGGGCTAAAAGTTCCGCGTGAAAGCTGGTTCCTTTGAAATAGCTCAATGAAGAAAAAAGATAAATGTATTTTGTAAATACTTGGTAAAATGGAATGTTGAAGTGCATCGATATATATACATATTTATTTATTTATTTATTTATTATTTCTTCTACAAGTGTCTCAAATACTAAATGTTTAAGCATATTTAATTTTTTTAGATTGAGATTTAGCTTGTTTTAGTAGGATAATAAATCCCTTCACACAATAAATTTTCAAATCCGTTACTCATACACAAAAAGTCATTTCTCGTTGATAGATGCCCAGTAATGACAACACATTATACTTCCCATGAAACAAGTGACTCACCTTGTTTATTTTCAGCCATAAACAAGTTGTTAGATTTTCTATGAGACATAAGACACATTTTGCTTTAAAAACTAAGTGTGGTTACTAGGAATTCTCACTTCCTTGAACTTGACGTTCAGGTATGTAAATTAATGTAAAAAGGAAGTTTACATATTTTTATATGCTTAACATGTACTGATAGTAGCAACGAAGAAAAAAAAATCTTTCGCAGAAAAATATATCCATTAGACTTATGGAAACTTGCTCACCTCCGTGATAGCTCTTGTCAATGTCATTGTCACGAAGGCCAGAATAAATAATGTAAGTGAAATACATCAATTTTAGACATTCTAACAAAACTAAAAATGAACAGTATATTCTCAAACTTACTAATTTGTAAATATGTGTACTGTACTGTATGTATACTGTTCTATTTTTAACAGAAAGTTGAACTAAAATGATAACTAAAATGTAAGCTGTACTGTAACTAAGAGAGTTTAATATTAGATTCACACTAATCATTAAAACAGCTCATTGTTTGTACAATTACATAATTACTTCTTTGATATTAAATTGGCCTCTATTTTCAAACGCTATAAGTTTTTTTCTTTTCTTTTTTTTTTTTCATTTCCGTGAACAAGGTTTTCAAAAAAATTATTAATGAGTAAAATAATTAGAATTTAGCTGGACCATTGTTTTATGTTACTTCTAGTAGGTACCACTTAACGTTAGAATGAGGAAAAAAAAAGGTTTTGATATTGAAAAATATTTCTGTACAAAAGTTACACCTTTTTTAATGTTCATAGAATTTTTTTGTCTCGCGTACTCATAAATTAGACGTCACTTGAATACTTTCTACAGGTCAAAGTAAGTTTCTTTTGTTTCTCTATAATCAGAAGAGAAAACATAAAAACTTGCTTTCTCTTTCATTTCTTATTTTTTATTATAAACTATGCTAATTTTTAACTGACATTGCATTTTGAGATAAAAACACTCAACAAGTTTATCTTGAAATTCAAGAAGACGAGCTTAAGGCCGGTTAACATATGTATCAAAACTGCATTTTATGCTTATCTGCAGATTTTTTCTCAATTTCAGTTTTGTTTGAGAAACTTGAAAAGGTAATTACTCCTGCAAACACCTTTTATAAAATAGAATGATTTAACCTTAGAAAATGAGTCAGCGAGAAATAAAATAATACAGAACCTTTTTTTTAAATAAATCCGTAGAATAAATGCTAATCTAAACATTCAGTACCACACCAAGAGTACACACTAGTCTCTACTACGAGTAGTTTGTTTTCAGGAATACTTTATTTATAAGGAGAGTAGGAAACGTGTGAAAAAGACAGTGTCTTGAAACAAAAACTTTAGACTCGTCCAGTTCTTCTCAGCAAATAAGTTCGTTCATTTCCATTTTTCAGGGCTGTCTCGTTATTTTTCGCCGAAAGCGGTGAAAAAAAATCTTACAAATGAAGGCTAACTTTTTAAATCTGATCAAATATTAAGAAACTTATATCAAAAAAAAAAAGAGAGAGAGAGAGAGAAGTAATGGGCATTGGATTAGGCATGCTATGATTTGAATGTGTAGTACAATTTTTCAAGTGCATGCGCGGAGAAGTGAAAAAATTTTTTCATTCAAGTCATATTCATATTCATTGAATTATTCATTTTATTTATCAGTTCTTGCTCATTCATTCATTTATTCATTCCTTTATTTAGTCTTCATGAACTGATTTATTCAATTATTTAATCAATCATTCATTCATTTATTTACGATTTCATTTATTTTTTTCTTTATTCCTTTATTTATCCATTAATGTTTTATCATTTTAAAGAAAAATATTTTTAATTACTCAAAGAGAATATATTTCATTTGAAAAATATTTTATCAATCACTTTATTCTATGCATGGGCACAGTGATATACTTTTTCACTTTTATTTGCATGCAGTAACAAGTTAACTGACAAAAATGAAAAATAACAAATCAATACAAGTTAAACTATAAGATACATTGTTATCTCTTGATGTACCGTAATTTTCAAAGTAAGCTTCCACATAGAGGAAGTTCATTTTTAAAAATGTAGTTTATCTTAACTATTTTATTTTATCCTACATTCTCCTACATGCAATTAAGGGCAAGGACAAAATCGAAACGGCATTAATTGCTAGTTAATTACCAGAAAGGTTTGACACATTGATAATGTAGCAATTAAAAAACCATTTTCAAGAAATATCTCTAAAATGTTTTTAAATTCATCTTTAAAACATACAGAAACAATCAACCATTACTTTTAAAACTCCATCAAAATACTTAACAAAAATATCTACCTTGCATCAATCTAGATCGTGCGTGCTAGAAATTTTATGCTACGAAATATTTTATGACGTAATGTAATTTTATCAGAGAAATAAAGCACATTTCAACAGAAAATCAAAATCGACATAAGAGGATATTATTTGCAACATAATTGCTGTTTGAAAATACTTCGGAGAAGATGAACTGACACGTGCGGTTTCGGAAAAATGAAATGGAACAAAACATACTAGAATATAATTCAATGACGGGAAACTTCTGTTGCATACATGACATGGTAACAAAATACACGAAATTCGTTTCGAAGCAGTCTATAGCTTATTTTTATAAGTATTTTATAAAAATCAGGCGGTTCAAACAATGCTTTTAAAAAGTAATATTAACAATAACAATATTTACATTATTAATGGATTTTTAAATTTTCGATTGAGGTTCAACCCTTTAAGGACATGAGACATATGTGTCTCCTAACCAAAATTTATTTCACAAATTATCGACTAGAAATAATTAATTAACTATATTTTTCCATGCAGTAGGGAGATCATAATCTTAATTTTAACAAATAAAAGTGAAAATTGCCTAAAAATGTAGTATGATTGATTTTTGAAATTATCGGAAACAAAATATATCGATTTAGAACATCACATTCATACCGTCCCGTTTCTACTAATTCATAGGATTACTTTTTAACTGATGATTAAAAGTAAGTAATGTCATTATAATTATACAAATCTTTCTGTGTTAACAATAAATAGACCAAATTTTTAAAAACTGTTGTAGTTTTGCATCTCTAATGGACCATTATGAAACATACATCGCAGCCATTTAAGGGATGCACAAAAAACAAAAGGTAAAAAGGTTTTGAAAAGCAATTTTAGTTGCCGAAAAAACACAATTTACATAAATTCTGGGATTTTCTTTCAAAAAGTCAGAATACATATACAAAAATATAAATGTTTAAAATTTTTATTCTAATACCCCATTCAAATGCTTCTTTATAACACTCTTTTCACATGTCTTAATAATTAATTACAATCCTTTGCAATTTTTAGCTCGCGTAATTGCCGTAATGTTACGTAAAATTAACCAAAAATGCATCTTTTTCAAAGTTCTTTTTTTTTTTTTTTTGCAGATTGCAATATTTCTTCTTTTACAGCCCAGATATGGTTTTCTCCCATAAATGTGCACTATACAGCTCTTTGGTTTAAATGCAGTTATATTTTATATCATTAACAATCCAGAACCTACCACGACGAGATGGCTTCATTTCATGTTCCACCTTGTCCTTCCCATTCACACAGCCAAGTTATTTACGTACATACTTTATGACTTTAAACACGTTTCTACTTTTGAATACAGGTTTGAAGTTGAACTCTGACTCAATTTTAGCATTGATGATCACGAGTATAATGTTTCTCTTATAAATCCATATATTTCCTATTCCCTTAATACCAATCTATCTACTCATTTACCAGTACCCTTTCAACAGGCGGAGTGTAAAAGGGGAATATTTGTTGAATTATTGAAAAAGCTTCAACTGCTTTTGAATTATAATCAACTGTACTTGGTTGATATTGTCAATGTAATGCTGGAAGAAAATGCGATCTTGATCTTGCTGCCAAAAATTCACGACATTTCACTCATCAGAGTTTGTTAACGTGAGCTAATGGATTCTTTAGAAACATATCTAATTATTTTAGGATTTTATAAACACCTCTCCAACTGTTTTTAACCATTTCTCGACTATATTTTACTTTTTCTTACATAAAGAAATGAATTTTTACTGTATTTTAAAAAAGCTGTATTATTCAACATAAAATATTGTTTCAATGCACAAAATCGATGATCATTGGGAGAGAGAGAGACATGAAATAAAACAGTACGGTACGTAAAGTATGTAGTAATAATAAAATGCAGCAATATAATAATACTGTGCAGTAGATACAGTAATTATATTTATAACTAAACAATTGAAGATGATCACGGGACGCGGGAGCGTCCCGCCCCGCCAAGGAAATCAAACGTCAGCAGCCAACAGAAGCAAATCCACCGCCAAAGACGAAAGAAAATGAAAGCGACCAAGAACAAGATTACACGACAGAACAAGTTGGGGCTTTTTGGGTTTTTCACCCCTCTGTATCTCAGCCCCATGAAGACCCCTGGAGTTGACTTTTGGTACACTCAATCTCTAGTGGCCCCGGACGCCGTAAACCAAAATACAATCACCTGGACCATCAGGGGGAGGAGGTATTAAAGTTATAAAATCACTGTTCAAAAAAGTTTTCGCTTTCTTTCACAGGGCTACAGCCCAGACGAAAAAAGGAATCAAGCTGAAATTTCGCACACACATTCCTTGCTCCCTACTGATGTGCCTTTTGTGCCATTTGACCCCCTTCCCTTTCCCCCCCTCGTTTTTACCCCCCAAATCGGGCCTTCCCGGGGTTCTATCACAGCCTCCGGGGGGCTACGGTAATGATTTTTTGTATACATATTCTTTGGGGGCCATTGAGTACATATACAATAATTCAACCCCCAGGGACATCATGGGCCGGAGTAATTGAAGTTTGAAAATCACTAATTTTCCCTAAATTCTTATGTACTTATTCTCAGCTCATAGGGTTTGTTTATCTCGGACTGCAATTGCAAGGTTACAACAGATCTAACAGTTATTCCAAAGTTGTCTTAGGAAATGAAATTCAATCAAGACTAAAACATATCCTACAGTTGCAACTAGGCGTTAAATCGCGGATATCACAAATTTGCCACAGCGACTGCGCATGCGCGCAGACTTAGCTCATTGGGCTTTCTGTTTTCAGATTCTATGTTGTTTGTTTATACTTAAGCAGAGAAACAAATTAATGAATGAGATTAGAATGCTGTCCCCCCCCCCCCAAAGTTTTGCCGATACGAAATTTCCTTCCCCCTGTTTTTCAGTTTTGATATATTTATGGAGGGAAGAAATTTTAAATGTCGGCGCGAAACTAGGGTTAAACCATTACAATACTTTACGTGACAAATTATATGAACTGTACGCATATGAATACGGCACATATAACTTTTTAATTGAAAGCGGAAAATAGCACTTTTTTATTGGTTTGCTTATTTTCTAAATTAATGGATTTTTTACAAACAACACATAATGAATTGAAAATATATGAAATACGTGGGTGGATATCCGTGCTTTGCAGTAATTTGTTAGCTGAAAAATTTTTTGCAATTAATTTAAGCAAGATTTTTAATGAGCTTAGTCCGCGCGCAACATGCGCATTCGCTATGGCAAACTTGGGATATCCGCGATTTGACATCGAGTAAAGTTGTATAGATCTTCTGACACATTCAAATTTGAAATATTTAATGGCTTAGTTTTTTTTTTTTTTTTTTTGCTTGGTGATAACATGCGTTATTTCGTTTTTTAAATGAACTTTTAAACAAAATTAGGTATTAAACAAGACAAAGACTTCTATCAAGAAAAAGATAAATCACCAAACAATTAAAATTATCCTATAAAATGTAAAATAATCCACGATTTAAGAAAAAATGTAATTAAACAAAAAGTGAAAAGCTAGATTAAAATAGCCCTCAAGATGTAAAACATTTAAAGAAACCTTCATGAAAATGTTGAATAATCTGTCAAATAAAGAAACTGTAATAGAATTTATTGCGAAGTTGTAAAATACTCGAAAACAATATAATTTAAAATATAGTATTTTATTATCCAAGAAGTTTTCTTTGGAGCAGAGAGGATACAAGGATTGCAATAAAATTTAAACCGCCCAATTCTCGCAAAATGAACATAGAATCTTAATAGTCAGAAAATAACTTGACGTAAAATTAGGCTAGCCATTATTGTTCCTTAAAAACACAAAACAGCGTTGCTTCATTTGAAAATTTTCTGACTTGACGTTTTCAATTCTAAAAATACAGACAAAGTAATAATATCAATGCAAAAAGATGTGATATCTCATCAAAAACAACCCTGTTGTAAAAATTTCCCCGCCAAGAAAACCTTTAACTTTTCCGCACAAAAAAGAAAACCTGCATCCTAAACCCAAAAACCCTCAGCCATAAAAAGTTATGATATCTAGTTTGCCCGCCAAATATCTGCCAAACTATCATCCTCCCTCTTCTCCCTTTTCATCGCAGCTACTTCCATTAGAACCTCCTCCCACCTTCAACTCCTCAGAAATATGGATAGATCTTTTAAATTGTTTATCTTGTTTGGCGGGAAGCTTTTCAAAGTGAAGTGGTTGCTTGGGTGAGCAAAAAGGGTGGTGGGGAAATTTTTACAACAGGGTTGTTTTTGATGAGATGGTAATTACGATCAGATGTTATCAGTCTTCCTCTGAGAGAGCATGCACATCAGGCAACTTGTCCGAAGAAGAGGAAGAAGAAAGAGTGATGAATTGTGTGTGATCTCGATCTTTCTGCCAAAGTTATTCTTTCGAAAACTTCCGCGTTGTGGACAAGAAATTCGCTTTAGTTCTAAAATTCGTTATTATGGAAAAACTCGCGGTATGGCCATTTCGCGTAAATCGAATTGGTTGCAGCGCGAGTCGACTGTATTTTTTTTCCCCACCAGCGCATTGCATACCCTACTGACTACTGTTGGATGCTTCCCATGTCAATTACAAGCTATACTAGCAAAACGAATTGAAATAGAGCAGATTAAGATGCTTCTAACATAAGTTATAAATACTTATCTCAACATAGTTCAACATTACCAAAAAAAAAAAACTGGAGTCAATTCAACTGTTTTTTTTTTTTTTTTTTTGTCATATTTATGCTCAGCACATTGTATCCATTAGGAATTGTTCACATTCATCATAGAAGAAGGAACTTCTTGAAAATTTGTTTTCCAATGTTATAAGAAGTAACCATTAAAATCAGAAACATTTCCAATCTAAAAGCGTCATAAATGTTGCTCCACACATTTCGAGTAGCCTTGAAACGTCAAATTGTGATATACGTTTGTCACATAAACCGAATGTCACCAAGAACAAAAGACAAGAGAGGACACTATCTACGCATACGCAGCGAACAATATAAGCACACAATACTATAATTCAATACCTTTTCCTATTATATTTTAAGATAAATCCTTCACATTATTGCTGCATTTAAACAACCTGAAGAAATCTTAAAATTTAATTGAAATACAAAATGGTTTTTAGTTTGTCAGACACTTTCGCTACGTAGTTAAAAAAGTATTTATTAATTATTTTTGAGCGTTTAAGTTAGTATTATTTCTCACTTTTCCTATGAAAGAGTAGGGGAGTTTAGTTCATCGTGTCAACGCAGTTTTCAAATGCCTTTGTGATGTTAAATACAATAAATCCAATATATTTAACAAGCAAAATAAATAAATAACATCAAATAGCTTTTGAAATTTCGGAAACTCCTTTATGAGTGTCAGTGCAACCTTATAAAAAGAAAACGTAAGACCTTGTTTTTCTCCTTAGCACTGCAGTGAGGGGTTTCCGGAAGGAACAATAGTTTTTTAATCTTATAAAAATATTAATCACTTATGAGAACTGTGCTTTATATATTTGGTTTTTGTACAAAATAATAATAATTAAAGTAACAAAATATTTTTAAAAACTTGTAATAGTGTTTTTATTTTGAAAAACCAACGTATAACTGACAGCTGATTTCTACGATGTTAAGCTTACATTTTAGTTGATTAGATCATGTACAAAATAATTGAGAAAAACAAAGTTTTCGGAAATTAAAAAATCTGAAAATATGTGGCAGGTTCATCCTCCAACATGTGGTATGATAAAATACCTCATCATACCATCATTACTATGAAAGCTCGTCAGGAACGCTTTGGCTAAAGGAGGTTTCTATAAAATATCGCTAAAGACGCCAAATTTCAGTCCGTGATCTCACTGAGAAGTCAAGACTTGCGAACCTGAAGGTCATTAATATTCATCAAGAAGCAATTTGGGTGATCGTTTTTCTGAAATTCTAAGTTACTTGGAAAAAAGGCCGCAATAAGTTTAGGGAAAGGTAAAATATCAGCTTGGGTTTATAAACTGCGGATGAACTAAAACATTTTCTGAGACTATGTTTTAGAACACCAAGACACAAAATTAAGTGAAGGTATTTTCAGTTATTGATGTGAGGGAAATATGTCCCTTAGAACTCTTAATATAAAGGGTGTCCCAAAATTAACGCAAGATTTGAATTTTCCGCCGTTTTTGCAGTAATTGGTTGGCAACCCTGAAATCTGAACAATTTGACAGTTGAAAATTTAGGGTTATTAAAAATGGAGCGTTATACGATACAATAACGCGTTTTCATTATTGAAATAACATTTCAAAAATAATGAAAGTTGAGGCTGGTCAAGCAGTTACTGTTATTGGCGCTCGGTATCGCAACACGGTAATGCACGGGTGGTTGTGGGCTTGTTGACATAGACCTTTGAATTCAAATAACCCTATAAGAAGAAATTTAAAAATGTTAAATCACACGATTTAGGGTGCCAATTCTGATCACCGAAATGAGAAAATACGCGACCAGGAAATGCCTCATGCAGTAATTGAAATGTTTCACTCTCTCTCTAGCTGTATGGTACAATAACACCCCATTTTTACTAACCCAAAACTCTCAACTGTCAAATTGTTCTTTTTTCATGGCTGCCAACAATTTATGGAAAAATGGTGGCAAACTCAAATCTTGCGTTAATTTTGGGACACCCTTTATAATAAACCAATATATTACGTTTTAAGGGTTCTACTATCAAATTTGTAATAAAATTGAATATGATTTCGTGCTGAAATCCATGATTATAGGCACGAAATAATCGATTACTCATCTATTTGGCCATTAAAATGCAAAAATTTTAATAGCTACGTTTAATAATTAGATACAATAAAAAACTACGTATGCAGTCTGACAAAAATTACCAATTTCCGGATAGATACATTTAGCTGGATATGCATCTGTTTTAAATAGAAGTCGTAACTTAATGTTAATATGAAGGTTAGAAGCAAAAAGCAAAGCTAAATAATGTTTGTTTAAGTTCAATGAAATAAATGTTCATTACAAAAGTTACAAGGAAATAATAGCGTTCTCGATACTTAGACTCTGATGCCAACTATCTATTACTTTATCATTTACCAGGAAAGAGAATATTTAATTGATTTAGCATTTACAAGTTGATGTGAAATGGTTATTACGGAATAATACGTGTGTTTATCTGACACGAAACGTCTTTCAAGAAAAGATTATGTTATTACGTGAACATTGCAGAATTTTTTTGCTTTAAATTTACTTTTTAATGTTTGTCAAAATGAGTGAATAAATCGTGACTATTGTGTCTAATTTAATATGTACGAAGATAATGCATGGTTAATTAATTTTAAATGCAGGTTTATTAATTTGATGTGAAATCAAAATATGTTTTTCACATTATTTGATGTATATGCTCAGAAAAGTGTTGAAATAGTTTAAATTAAACTTTATTTTAATGCGAAACAGAATACCTTATTTTCATGAAACGGGCAAAAGTTTCAACGAAACATTTGCGTTTTTAACACTTAATGTCAGATATGCATTACTTTTAATCAATTGCCAACGATTGTAATATTTACCTCGCTGGTCTTGTTCAAGCAGCTTGTCTGCTCAATATGTAAAATCGTTACATGTGAAAAAATGCTAATAACAGTTGTTTTGGATCAAGCTTTTACGTGCATAGATTTTGTACGTACAGCTAAAAGGCCAAAGATCCACGAGGACAGTCAGTACAAATAATTTAGAACTTATAAAGAAAGACCGATAAAAATTATAAAATCATAGGTGCCAGGAAGAAATTTTTGGGTGCCTGACAAATTATTTCTGTAGAGGGAAATTCAATGCAACAAAGCTTTTGAAAGATTCTTGTTCTCAAAAAAAAATTAATTACCAAGGTTTTTTTTTTTTAGTCAGTCGGGTGACTTGGATTTGTCGGCCCCTACATGTAAATATAATATCTACCTCTAAAAATTCCTCAAAATTAGAGCTTTTTGAATCACGAAGAATAATGCAGAATATATCGTCGGCACCATACTAAATTAACGAATGTGAAAATTGGTACTTTTCAGGACAGCCAAAACATTGAATACATTTTTCCTCACCTGACGTGTTTAGTTATTTTCAATGTTTTAATTTTATAGATAATTTTAAGAGTAAAAAAAAATACTGTTGTTTGAAGTAGTTATAACCAGTAGCCCTTTTCGAGCACAACGGCAAACATCGAATTTGAAAACGAGATTTTTTACATTCGTTAGTTTAGCATGGTGCCGACGATATAATAGAACCAAAAAGAGTCGGTTTCAAGAAAAATCAAAGTAAGCAAAGCATAAATAAAACATGCGTAAAAAATATTCGATTTAAGGGTTTGAAAGTCTCTTCCTGGCGACAACGACAATGTTTCGTTTTTGAGCCCTGCGCTTTTGACGTTTTTTAACTCTTGAAGCAATTAGTTATTTTTATACAAAATACACGCGGTGTGTTCACAGTTACACAAAAAGCTTTATCATATTTCTGTAAAGAAAATACCTGTAGACGGTAAAGAAATGTGAAATAATTCATTCAGACTGTTCACAGAATGCTGAAATTATACATATCAAATCAAATAATTTTAGTCATAGTTTGCTACATTTGAAGTAAAAAAGTATTTGCATTACAGCCTTAAAGTGCTACAGTCAATCACCCATACTTGGGACAGTTTTAAACTTTTACCTTTAATATCATATTAATCATACGTTTTCCATTTGAACAAAGTATTCTAATTCTAGGATGTGCCACAGTACTTCACCTGAGGACAAAGTATAGATCTGTAGATATGTACCTTTAAAAATAAAACCAAAAAATGTTCATTGTCTCTAGTTAGGGACCCCCCTCCTGGGACACTTAACATTTTGACCTTTCTTTTATGTATGCAGCAATAGATAATAGTTTGGGACACCAACTGTAATTTTATAGAAGTTTATTTTATAACTCAATAAAGAAAAAATATCATTTGATAGAAATAGTATAATCTTGTAAACGTTCAAAAATTTCACAGTATATACATGCCCCTCAAAATATTAAATGTCTCCCCAGCATTCTGAATTCTTTTGAATGTATTATTTCCACTTTCCCCCTCAATATTTAGAAGCATAAAAGCAACTGCGAACCGAAATAACTCTCATGCAGCTGATTTTTAGCTCTAAATGTTCCTCATTTCACATCTTTTCACATTTATTTTCATTCCTTCATAATACGTGAAATTCACAACAAAGAAATTAGTCTCATATATACTTTGAGACTCATTTTCATTAGTAGAACTAACATTTGTAATATTTTGGCAAAACGTCTTTTGCTTATCAATAGATCCAATTTTTTTAACTATGACAATTTTTCTGCGTTGTTGTGGTATGGCAAATTTATTGTCATCGGAGCAGTCATCATTTTAAAAAAAAGGTTAGCAATTTCTCGAATTTATGAATAAATTAGTTAAACTGAATTAGTTAAGTGGAAATCAAGTAGCTCGTATAAAGCACAGGTACATAGCCGAGATGAAGTGTGAAACAAATTTAAACTAATGCTGCTCAGTTAATGTAGGTAACCAAAGTTATTTCCTTACTTAAAAATCGCATATTTTTTTGACATTTTCAAAATTATTAGACTCACGCATAAAGTTGAAACATCAAAATTTAGCTCACATAGCCTCAAAAGATAACAATTCATATATATTCTGTTATACCATTTATTTCTTACAGCTGAAATATTGACAAGAGTGTACAAGCCCTCGAAACTAATTTCGGCAAAATGTCCAAGTTAGGGTACTGTCCCAAGTATGAGTACTTGACTGTAATCATTTACTATATCAAAATTAAAAATCTATTAGCCAAACTTTTCGCCCTGGAATGCATTTGTTTTCGTTATCAATTGAACATATAAGATAAAATATTAAAAAGTATTCTGTTCCCTGAAATGAAACTTTTAAATAAGCAATGTATTATAAAAATAAATCAAACACCGTTAAAAATAAACGCATATGCAATCGACTTGCAGACACGTGGCTCGAGGTTACAAGGAATTCTTGTTTCAATGCTAAACGAGCTGAGCTTTTGGGCGTAAATAAATCGGATGGAAGTATTAAGCTTAAGATTAAAAAAAAAAATCAATAAATTAGAAAAAAAAAAGCTTTTGTCGTAATGAATCCAAAATCTTACTTTGTATTGCAAAAACTGTTTCCTTATAACCCCGAAATACGTCACCACAGTTTCTAATTTGTGTATTTTAAAGTTGTTTAATTTCCTTTTGCTTTTTAGTACAGTATAACTTCGATTTAACGACACCCGATTGAACGATATCTTCAATTTAAGGACACATTTCACTGATCCGGATTTGACGGCATTGAAGTTCTATGCTCCTTGATTTAACGATTTCCTTCATTGAACGATAAGCTTTTCCTGTTTCTTGACACTTGTTAAATCGAGGTTATACTGCATAAAAGCGTTTAGTTATTTTTTACGAAATGTACTGATCTATACCGAAACTATTTCGAAAGAAATTGTTCTGAAATTGCGTCTTTCTTCAAAAAATTGAGAATTGATCTCTGGTAAATCATATCGATTTATAATTTCATTGCTTATTTGCCGAACTACTAAAATCAAGTCGTATTTTACAGCAATGAGTGGTATAAATAGTCTTCAGAACTTATTTTCATATGTAAATCGGCTGAATACCGTCAAATATGTAACAATTTCCATAATTGAAAAAAATTACAGGAGCTGATCTCGCTCGCAAATTTAAAAAATAAAATAATGAATAATAATTCTATTATATAAATGTTAGAGAAAGACAACAATCACCGGTGATTCACCGGAAATAATCCGTCTTTTGCTGATGTCTTTGCTATGTAAATGTTGACATTTTCCGGCGAATGTCGGCATTTACCAAGAAAATGAATTTGCCATTCACATAAAACTGGTCACGACTTAGAATTCAATTATTTTTCATTGGCGTTCCGGTTATGGAAAATTCAAAATTCACCCCTGATACATACACAAATATAAAAACATAGGCTTAAACTAATAGAAGTAATTTTGTTTTCTAAATAAAATGTTTTACGAGTGAATTATATAATTTAAGTTGTGTAACCTTTGACCAAAAGTTTCAACACGGAAGTAATGAAATTAAATGTAATAAATATGAATAATTCAAAGAGAAATTATTTTTCTTTCGAATTTTATAGTGAAAGAAATAAAAAGTGGTTCACGGAAAAAATGTTGAATGCAGGTACATGCAAGGATTTTTTAGAAGGATCAGGCCTGCCATTAAAATGTTTTCTAGACAGGGGGTGGGGACAGAGGCACCCCAAACATACATCTCTGGGAGACGGAAGTTCTCAATTTTCCGATTGGAGCTCCAAATATTGCCGAATGATAAAATGCGGGTATGCACACAAAAATGCATCTAATAAAAAGGGATATTCGGGCATTCAAAAACTGCAACTGTGTTGCCTCCAAGTTTTCTGGATCGTCAAACAAAATTTGCCTAGTAAGGAAAAGTTTCGGGAGATCACAGTGACCTCTCATGACCTCCCATCGGGGCACTCCTGGGGGAAGGGGGAGAAAGATTATATACTCAATGCATACTGTATCGATAAACAAGAAAAACCACGTCCATATACTTATATATGAATATGCACTTATTTCGCAAACCCAAGGCGAGGAGGGAGGGGGGCATTGCTTCCTCTCGGCCCCCCAAATAACAGACCTCAACATAACTACTAAGCTGCAGATAAGCCCCCTCCACGGGAAAATACTTATTATTAGCGCCGGTCGTGATAGTCTCAGTTTTGAATATATAAAAATAATACATTTTATACGAATTCAACAAACATACTTATTTAAGAGAATGATTTGCCATCATATGTGTGACTGTTTGCACTTTGAATGATATTATTTCTGCTACAGCAATATAACAGGCAAACGATACTTAATTACCATGCGAAATCAAAAAATCACACTTACCATAATTCCAAAACCGTCCAATCAATACCTTTACCAAAACGGACAAAATACAAATCCCTCAACTTGTAGTACGTACACAAAACGATGACAAGAGGCAATATCAACAACAAAGATAACGCAAAATCATGTGACAAACCTCTTCAAAACAACTGCCCCAGTAATTGAATAAACTGAATGGTGCGTCACTTCCGGCTTACTCAATATTTTTCAGTTCCGCTTTTGTTATATGATACTCCGGAGAGAATGGTAGTGGGCGTCATAAACCAGCGAATCGACAGTCGATGAAAGAGGTTTTTCTTTTCTTTTTTGGATGGCAATTGAGCGCGTGAACAGATTTTTGAGCGCTTATTTCCATTTAGTTTATGCAACCGCTTGTGGCTTTTCTACCCAGTAAAGACAAAATTGAAAATAAGTTAAGCATTTCCAATGAAATTTCGAGATTTTAGACACATAAGTGAAATAATTTGTACCTTGAGGTTTCAGGGAAAACATTCAAAAGTGTTTCAGAACATGTATAACAAGATACTTGCACTTCCTTATTCTCATTCAAAACCAATTTTCGAGAAAAAGATTATTAAAAATGAAAAAAAAAAAAAAAACAAGCTTCCAAATTTAAAATAACGACTAAAAAATTCGAAAGTCATTAATTTCATACAGAACAAATCAATCAAACGATTTCCCCATAGATTTCTTTCAATTTTATTTTTAAATGATATTTTTTATAAAAATCGAATGCATATCTGAAAAATATTGGATAAAAACTTTTATTGCATTTGGAGGGTGAAAAAATGAACTTCTGATTTTATTTCAAAAATATTAAGATCGGATTTCTTGGTAAGAGTGTGTTTATAAATGATGATACACTTTTTCTCAACATTTTGATACTCTCTCCTCATTTGTCACAAAGTACTTTTCATAAACTAATTTTTATAAACATAATCGTATTAAAAAATGCTTGATGTCACACTTCTTACTCTTTCCCTCCCCCTTATCACAAACTCACAATTTTACGACCCCCCCCCCCAACCCTTAAACATCATTTGTGTTGTAGTTATATCCAAATACTTCTTTATTGTCCATCAGGATTGTCGAATTCATTGAAGAAAGAAGAAGTGCGCGATCCTTTGGAGTCAGTCTGAAATTTGTGAACGGCAAGTGTTCCATTTTTTGCCATGAAAGTTCGTGTTTGAAATTCTGTAACTTTTGATTGGTTAAATAAAATATAGCAAAACAGCATATCAAATTGAAGGAAATTTAAAGCTCTACAACTTGGTCATTGACAATTTTCATGAATACTGACACTGGGAGGCACTAGGAGCAAATGTTTGACGAAAAGAGAGAATTTTTCCGAAAATCAGCGATTTTTCATAACATATATCCAGAAAATTATTGGAAATTTGACAAATATGTGTAGAAACATTTTCATAGTAACTTTATTTAGCTTGAATTTTTATTTTAAACGCATTTTTTCCACCGTTTCCGACATTTTCTCGAAAACCCCAAAATTTTCTTCTCCCCCTCCCTCCCACCTTTAGCTCACCCCCCAGGGTCGGGGACTTTTAGTATGTTTACTTACTAACTACCCCCAACAATATTCTGAAGTCAAAAATTATCGCATATTCCATGCACGCTACACCCCTGTTTTGAGCACCCATTGACTGGACTATTATCAAAGCCGGAGCGAAATTACTGCGTCACCAGAAAGGAGTTACTGGAAATAGTGAAAGCTGTAGAACACTTCCATCATTACCTCTACGGCCGAAAATTTCTGCTTCGGACAGATCATGCCTCGTTAACTTGGCTTTTGAACTTCAAAAATCCAGAAGGCCAGATAGCCAGGTGGATACAGCGGCTCCAGGAATATGACATGGAGATCAAGCACCGAAAAGGGTTGTCTCACGGTAATGCAGACGCTTTATCAAGGAGACCCTGTCCTGAGAACTGCCACTATTGTTCCCGAATCGAGAAACAATATGGAACGACTAGCCCTACTGCCTATCAGGTGACAGTGACTTCAACATCATCAGAACCTGATCCATGGAGTGACGACCAAGTTCGAAAAGATCAACTTGAAGACCCCGACATAAAACCAATTTTGGAGTTCATGGAAAGTGACAGTCAGCGCCCTAGCTGGCAGGACGTTTCCACCTTCAGTCCTGCAACAAAAAGATACTGGGCTTTATGGAACTCGCTCCATTTACGGAACGGCGTACTGTACGGAAAATGGGAATCTGATGACGGCAAAACATCTAGGTGGCAGTTACTACTTCCCCGATCAAGGATTTCAGATGTTCTGAAAGAAATACATGGTAGTGCGAATGGAGTACATTTTGGTGTCTTGAAAACCCTCAATAAAGTTCGGGAGCGCTTCTTCTGGAGCAAGGCGAAGGATGACGTGGAGAAGTGGTACCATTCTAGTGACGCCTGTGCTGCTCGTAAAGGACCGAAGAAAAGAAGCAGAGGGAAGCTACATCTGTACAACGTTGGAGCTCCTTTCGAACGAATTTGAATCGACATCCTGGGTCCTCTACCAAGAACTGCTGATGGGAACAAATACATTCTCGTTTCCATTGACTATTTCACTAAATGGCCCGAAGCATATCCCATTCCAGATCAAGAGGCTACCGCCGTAGCAGAGACTCTAGTCCGACATTGGATCTCGAGATATGGACCTCCTTTGCAGATTCATTCCGATCAAGGGAGGAATTTCATCTCTGCTGTGTTTAAGGGCCTATGTCAAATTCTCGGAATTGAGAAAACTAGGACAACACCACTACACCCACAATCGGACGGCATGGTAGAGAGATTTAACCGCACAATCCTGAATAATCTATCGCTTATGGTCTCCAGAAATCAACAGGATTGGGACAAGAAGCTACCTTTGTTCCTGCTGGCCTACCGCAGTGCTGTCCACGAGACTACCGGATATGCCTAGTCTTAGATGCTCTTCGGACGAGAGCTTCGGCTACCTTGTGATCTCGTCTTCGGTCGTCGTCCCGATGCGCCTGCATCGCCTGAGGAGTACATCCAAGATCTCCAGGCCCGGTTGGAAGACTTTCATAACTTCGCACGAGAGCGAATCAACATCGCGGCGTAGAAGATGAAGACCCGATACGACACAAGGTCTACTGGACATGAATTCAACGAAGGCGACAAGGTTTGGTTATGGACTCCCATCCGACGGAAAGGTCTTTCACCCAAATTGCAGTCGCATTGGGATGGACCCTATAAAGTCCTTAACCGACTAAATGACGTCGTAATGAGGATCCAAAAATCACCTAATGCAAAACCTAGGGTTGTACATTATGATCGGTTAGCCCCATATTATGGCCATAGCACATGAGTATTTACGTAAACAACCATGGTTGATAACATAAAAGTTGTAGATAATTTTTGCTTTTAATGTTTAGTAATATTTCTTGTTATTATTGTGTTTTCTATGCATTATTGGTTATTATTTAATGTGTGTATTTGTGAACTTGTGACAGAAGTTTGGCACCCTTTCTGGGGATTGTACTGCCCGGGACGTGCAGTCCTTGGGAAGGGAGCAATGTTACAAATTCTGTAAATATTAGTCATTTTTGTGATTAATTTGTCGTAATCTAGCTAAATTTGGCGGTTATTAAATTATCTGTCATCTAAAATTATTGTAGTAACGTAACCTGTAAATAGTTTCCTGTAATGAATATACAGTCCCTATACATTAGATTGAAGTATACGGTTCCCCTACTTTTCATTGATAAGATTCGTGAATGAATAAAAAGAAGATATAGAAATGCGTAGCACTTAGTAGGATTTTCTAGAGATTTCTTCGCTCGGTATAAAGCGCCGGGCGTCTTGTGAATGAGTCAGTTTCGAGTTAGTTTTTGCTTGTGAATCGTTGCAGCGGAAAGCTGGAGAGCATTTATTGCTCTGTTTTGTGAAGCCCTTTGAGCTGTATTTTTGCGTATTTGGAAGTAAATACGTGTGTAACCGTTGAGTTTACGTTGTTGAGTGATATTTGCTTAATTGCTGATGATTAATTTAGCAGTTGTTGACGATCTTTCCTGTACATAGTATAAATAAATTTCCTTTATTTTTCTCACGAACTGTGTCGTCTTTTCAAGAAAGTGAAAGTCGCACCGGATCCGTTACAGTATTTACTTTGCATTATTTAGAATGATGTTTACTTTATAATCAGGCCCAGATCTATACATTTTGAGCATTCCTGCAAAAAACCAGCTGGGCTCCTAACCGCCCACAGGATTGGTTTACCCCCTCCCCCCTCGCCGAAAAAAACGATATTTTTAACCGAGTGATTGTTGTATGCTTTTAACTGCTTCAATATTTCTACTTAAATTTTAAATATTTTATTTACTTAAATATTATTGTCTTAAGGTTTTTAACGTACTTGTTTAAACGCTTCTGGGTAGCTGTTTGGGTTTTTATCCTGATTTTTGGAACGATTTTTTATTTATCAAGTTATGTCAGCAAAAAAATAAGTCTCCCGTATTTTTACATTCTCACACCCCTCTCCCCGTCCTTCGCTTAAGTGCTAAAGTGGTATGTGTTGAGTTTCAATTTTACCAAAACATTACAAAAATATTTTCTACTGTTAAAACTTGAGGATAGATTTTTAAAATTTATTTTGTAATTATTTTTTTCTCCTTTCTTTGGCCGTGGGCCCCTTAGAGACATGCCCCCCCCCCCCTCCGGCACCACGTGGTCTGCGGGTACGTAGATCCGAGCTCGTTTATAATGGGCAATGTTGATGGTACAGTAGGACACAGTTCCACTGTTCTCCCATCATCATGTCTAACGTTCCACCCTCCACCCCCACCCCCCAAAGCAGTATTTTTAGTTCGTTTGTCAAAAGTTAGACGAAATTCATTCATGAAATGAAGAACATTACATGCATGCAATTAAAAAAAAATCAGCTTCTAACAATAATATTAATAATTATAAATAATACAGTATTAATATAAATATAGAGTATTCGAGGCATAAATTAGTGTATTGAATAATAATTTATACCTCAAATTCAAAAACGTCAAACGGAGATGTTTTAAGACGATAATACTCAAAATAAAAATAGTTGCAGCTTCCCACAAGCTGAAATGTGGCAGTGGCAAGTTTCCACGACGTTGCTATACAAGCTGACTAAAGTACGGTATACTTGTCTAATTTTTCAGTATCAGAGGAAAAACTGCATTAGTCCCTTCTAACCCCGTGTCCCACTGTGCTCTGAAATAATTTAGTTCAACTCTTATGAAACTGAGATTTCATAAAATTTTAAACTTCATATATATTACAAAGCAATTTTAAGCATACACTTAAAAAACCAAAATCATGAGAAATTACCTTGACCCCTTCTATCCCCTCCCTTTTAACGATAAATCTGTTGTTAATTCTTTGTTTGTCTCGTGAAGCAAATAACTTTCAAACACATATGTAATTATGTGTCAATATTCATGTATTTTGATTAAGCGTGTGCATACTCAATTTACTTTTTTATATTCGATAATATTTAGTTTTTACGATGTAACAATATTATGATATCATTGTTGATGTGTACAGCTTTTTCATTTCAACATGCTCTATTGAGAAAAGCTTATTAGTAAGAACGTCGCTAATGATTGCAAGTAAATATTTGTGTTTTGCTTATTCATCATTAGATTGTCTTTTTTTTTTTTTTGACGATCTCTGTAACCCGCATTGTGTCTGCTGGGGAAAATCGTTATCTTAGATTTATCTTACTCATTATTCTACATCTGTAATTATATAACTTCCTGATTATGAGGTATCAGTCTCTATCAATAAGCTGATAAAGGTTATAAACAATAGACGTAATAATTTCAAGAACTCACTGGATATCACGTTTTGAAATACATAAGAGAAACTTCTCCATTTATTTGAATAGTAGCATCTACAGGGGTAACCCCCCCCCCTCTCCGAGAGCAATGGCACACCCCTCAAGTACCCCACGAAGGCCACGAAGAGACCCCAAAAAAAGAAAAATACCCCTAAAAATAGCTCCTAAAAATTGCAATGGCGCAGTCTGCGCCAAGCATGAGGTGTAAGTGATAGTCTGTGAAGAGGTCAAACAATCAAAGTAAGAAGTTTCTGTCAATAAAACTTTTTTTTGCACTTTTTTAAAATTTGGAATGGGTCTTAACATTTTGAAGTGTCAAAACTTCATGTTGCTCATGTACTTTTCTTTTAGAAGTATCACGTTGCAAAGCAGAGAGGATTACAGTTGTTTCTAAATAGAAGACTCTATATGATGCCACTAAACTTAAACAAAGATATATGCTTCAGGCACTATATTTTTAGTGAATATTTCTAGAAGTATAATATACAGCGTGTCCCTGTTTAACCTGCAAGACCTCTATTTTCGCACCTATTACTAGTCTTAGATGCATACTTCCAATTACAAAAAATGGTCGAAATGAGGCGCAGGGTTACAATATTGAAAAGTTGAAGCGAAAAAGAAAACTAGGAAAATAATACAAAATCAAACTTTTTATACGGATCCTAGGTTTCCTAACTTATTTTTAGGGAAATATATAATCTCCATTAACGTATAACTCCAACAGAAACAAACTGAAACATTTGCGATTAAAAAAAACACAACGATAAATTTAGATTTAAAATTTTAAGAGACCGTGCGATGATGATGAGATTGGAACTTATCGCCCATTCAGAAGAATGACATATTATAGAAATTAAAATAAATAAAATAAATAAATAAATAAATAAACAAAATAGTAATACACTGGCCTCAAAAAGTTAAGGTTATACATGTTTTTCGAAGCTCACCATTAAAAAAATGGCAGTAACAGTAAAATTCATAGTTTGCATGAATGATAATAACGAACTTAAAAATCATTTATAAAAAAACGATAGCTGCCACTTTTATTTTATAGAAATGAAGATATCTTTATGAGTGAGAAAAAAATATGCAAATATCAAGCTTTCGTATTTCTGTGGATAAGTTGTGTTAATTTTCTTCTGTTGGCAATTTCGGTGACAATAGTCAATAGAGTTTAGAAAATATCTCCGAGACGTCGTTTGCCCGATTCGTTAAGGTAGCGGGCAGTTATATGGATGGAAATGGGATTGTCTCAGGCTGATGTTTCTAGGCGTCTCAATGTGTCTTCAAATGTGTAGTGTTGTTCAGCGACTTTGGGATCAATACCAAACCGAAGATTCTGTGTCCAGAAGACCTGTTCCAGGTCTACCACGAGCTGCAACACCTGTAGAAGACCGTTTTCTAGTTCTTTCGGTCCGAAGGGGGGGGGAGGGGAGAAGAACCTCTACTATGCCGCAGCTCGTTGCAGCCCATTTTGTAAAATCAGGAAGAAGAATCTCTGCTACTACGGTGCGAAATCGTCACAATGCAGCTCTCTAAGCAAGACGACCAGTTATGTGTGATCCGCTGAACGGACCACAGCGAAGGATCCGCTTTTGGGCAAGAGAACATGTTTCCTGGACCCAGCAGCAATGGGCTTCTGTGCTGTTCCCAGACGAGTCTAGATTTACATTGGAGAGTGATTCAGGGCTTCTACTGATCTGGAGGGAACAGTGCACTAGATACCATCAATCCAACACTGTTGAAAGGCTCAGTTATAGAGATGGTGGAATCATGGTTTGGGCAGGGATCTCGCTCGGCGGTCACATTGACCTGCATGTGTTCCATGGAGGAACTCTGACTGGTCTGAGATCCTTGATCCATATGTCCGTCCATATGCTGAAGCTATTGGTAATGATTCCATTCTGATGGATGGTAAAGAACGACCTCACCGAGCTCGGATTGTTGAGGAGTATTTTGAGGACCACGGTTTGGAACGAATGGAATGATAAGCTCGATCTCTAGATCTGAATCCGAACAGAACATGGTTGGGACTGTCTTGGAAGATAGGTTGCTGCTTTAAATCCTCCTCCAAGGTCGTTACATGAGCTGGAACAAGGCTTACTCTGTGTCTGGTCCTCACTTCCTATTCCGGTATGCGACAACTAAATAAACAGCATGGAAACTCGATGCCGCGAATGCATTCAAGTTAGGGGGGACACATTCTTCACTTATTAAAACAGATTCACTTATAAGAACCCATTTTTTTATTGTTTTTATGACATTTTACAACATAACATTGTGATGTTCTGTTTTCTTCAAGAATGAACTTTTCCGCAAAGATTGCTTTTTTTTTTGTTATAAATAGTTCTTGCAATACACTTATACAAATTTCTGTTACGCATTCAATAAAAATCTATTTAATGCACATATCCTCCAACTTTTTTGTTTCTACATTCATTCATTTGCAAATTAGAAGCAAAAAATCGGTTGTACCTTAACTTTTTGAGGTCAGTGTATTTTTCTATTGCTATTGAAAAATAAATTCAAATGTTATGCTATGACACGTTAAAAACGCACTACAAAAGCTAGTACAATCTGAATATATCCGCTTTATTTCCTCCCAAAAGATGTTATTGACTTCTAGTGTAAATTGGGTAATTCACAAAACTCTGCGTGTCATATTTTGGTTAATATTTGTCGACAAATTTTTTGTATTCAAAAATATTTTTCAACTGAGATTATTTCCCTAAACATAAGTTAGGGGACCTAGGGATTGCATAAAAAGTTACGTATTTGTTCACTTATTTTCTTTTTCGCTTGAAACTTTCAATTTCTTAACTCTACACTTTATTTTGACTATTTTTGCAATTAGAAGAATGTATCTAGGACTAACGGTTGCGAAAACAGAGGTCTTGCAGGTTAAATGGAGATACGCTGTATGTAACTCTATAAGTTTTACAGAAATAAACTCTACAAGTATAATACTACGAAATATAACCTTACGTGATAAATAACATTATGCAACATTATTAATAGATTCACTGATACTTGTTATTTATCATTATTAATAACTATTAAATATTTTAACTATACATTTATAGTGTAACTTTACGAATGTGTAATTAGAATTTAAACTATTAGTCACTAGAAAGTGACAGGAAATATATCCTGAGGGAGCGCGAAGCGAGCTGGAGGTGGAGTCCTTATGTAAATATATAACTGCATTGCTAGCAAAGAGCTGCACAGTGAATATTCATTAAGAAAAATATAAAACTATACCACTGCTTAAATAGCACAGGAGCTCACGGGAGCTGAGCTGCTGCACACCTGTTTGCCATGGATGCGATGAGGTTATCGATCGGAATTCGGGGAATACTGTTCCACTCCGAAAGAAGTGCTATCTCGAAGTCTCGAACAGTAACAGGCGGCCTTGGTCGTGCAGCAATGCGTCGTCCGGGCATGTTCTAAACATGCTCGATTGGATTCAGGTCAGGAAGGCACGCTGGCCATTCCATACGCTTCAATGTTTCAGCTTCAAGCATGTTCTCCACCAGACGAGCTCTATATGGTCCAGCGTAATCATCCTAGAAAACAAAGAAATCTCCAATGTCTCCAGCTTAAGAGATGACATGAGGTCGCAGTATCTCGTCGGCCCGTCGAAGTGCCATTCCGAATGATATGCAGGCCCGTACGTCCGCCTATGCTGATTCCACCACATACCATCCAACCAGTTCGTCGGTTTCATGACCTTTCACGAACGAATGCGGGTTTATTTCGAGTGCCCCTGTCCCTCCATACCAGAATACGTCGGGTGTCACACTCCAGACTGAATCGGGACTCGTCTGTAAACAGAACTTAGCTCCAATCATGTTGCTCCCAATCTCAATGTTCAGCAGCCCATCTTCTTCGAGCCGCACGGTGGCGTGGGGTCAACGGATGTCAACGTGCAGACCATTGGAATACGTGCATAGAGCCCCCCCCCCCCTCATGAAGCCGATTACGTACTGTTTGGCTGGATACCCTTCGTCCTACAACCAAGCGCAACTGACTTTGCAGCTGCGTAGCATTCCCTGTTTTGTTTCGACGGGCTGTTAACCGTATATACCGGTCATCAATTACTGTAGTGGAGCATGCCGACCTAGCCCTGGTCGACGTCTAACATTTCCTGTTTCTTGGAATCGATTCCGCATCCTTGTAACAACACTTCTAGCCACTCCAACAGCGTCCGCGACACTACGTTGCGTTTTCTTGGATTCTAGTCTGCCTATAACACGCCATTCCATGGATTTCGGTACATCACGTTATTGAGACATTCTCAAGTAACCTTGTCTCAAAAACAAATACTGCGTAATCGAATTTCACAGTTACAGCCATAAAATAGACGTTTTTGTAACATCCCGATTTCTGCCCTTATTTCCTTTTTCTGGTTTTTGGCGTAATGAACTTTGAATTACATATAAAGTTTTCTTATTCCGCTTCCTGGTAAGTTTTAAATTATGGATGATTCATTTTATGTAATTTATTGGTATACATCTTAGCGTAATTTTGATAAAACCATGTGCTCCCCTAATTGTTTTGAGCAGTGTATAACTTACCAGCGTTCTTGTAACATACTTCGCTTTAAATGAAATTTCTATATTTTAAGCAAATTTAGTCGTGGTCATTTTACTATCGTTTCGTACGAAAGAACATTTCGGTTCTTTCTTCATACGAAGCGATTGATAATATATTTATAAAAGTTACAAATGATAAATAAGTTAAAATAAAGAAAGTCTTTTTGAGGACGAAAAAAAGTTTTTTTTTTTTTTTAAAAAAGAACACTTTATTTATGGATTCCTCTTTTTGCCGTATGCATGAAAAAAAAAAAAAAAAAAATCCCAGTAAGTTTTCCAAATAATTGCATCTAGCTTATCTTCTAAAATGTTTTCGCTACCTTTAGATATCGGAGAAAACAAAAGTGATAAAAGTTATTAGGTTGCTGTTGTCGTTGAAAGAAGTTTTTTAACTTCTGATTTCTGCTGTTATCAAAATTTAAATCAAAAGGTTTCGACAGTAGTTTAAAGTATAAAAACAAATTCGATAAAGTAACGACAACAGAATAAGTACTAGATTAATTTTTTTTTTTTTTAGATTTTTCATATCACTCGCAATGCATACCTTCCTATAAAACGTTTTCAATGGGTAAAACATAAATTGTGGATAAATCTCGTATGTAACAAAGTGAAAAAAGAAAGGGCAGTCCAAAAATATCTAGTAGAAGTATAAATAAATACGTAAGTGTTAAGCAAAATAAATGAGAGTGAGGTAAAAAGAAGTGCAATAAGAAGCAAGAATCATAGTCATAGGAGCAATGATCGCAAACGCAATACTAACACACTACATGCACACAAAACTAGAAACTGATGAATGGAAGCAAAACAGGGCACAAATTCGTTACACAAAAACGACTTTACACATTTTTAGCTTTTAGGAGAGGTTTAGAGCTTTTGTTAAAAAATTACGGTCTGTATTAGTTCAAATATATGCGTCACAACAAAGGCGTAGCGATCGATGAAAGTTTTAAGATGGCTCATTATTGTGACAGTGAGTGGTTTGTCTTTGCGTCGCATGTATTACAGCTGCAAGTCTTAAACTAGAATAACTGCTTTAAAAAAAAATTTAAAAACTAAAATGTTGTGTAAAATCGTTTTAATGTAATAAATTTATGCCCAATTTTGCATCTATCGGTTTCTGGCTTTGTGTGCATGTAACGCGTCAACATTGCGTTTGCGGCTATATGTTCCTGTATGATTCTTGCTTCTTATCCTCCCCTCTAACATCCCTTAAAATATTGCCCAATAGTTTAGAGTCACCCTGTGTATTATTTTTTCCAGCATCATAAACTGAATTTCTTTATTCTCAATATTAAAAAAAATAATAAATAAAAAATAAAAAAGAAAACCTGCGTTATTTCCGTAAAATGCTGTTATGAGGTACAAAATTAATGATCAGTAAGAGGCAGATAAAAAAAGTACAATACTGTGCGTTCAGCATACAATAATAATAATAAAAAGCAGCACTACTTTTCACTACTGTACAGTAGATACAGTAATTATCATTAAACTAAAAAAATGGGCATGATGTTTGGTACTGTGCAGCTGATCAGATCGTTATCAGTGTTCTGCACATCGAGGATCTTTACCTCTTCTTTTAATTGTGAGAATTTTTCTCTTCCTTAGCTTTAGATCAAGATATGCACTTGAGTGCCTTTAAGTAAATGTAATTTTAAATTTAGGATGAAAAAAAAAAGGAAAATACGGAGTGGTTTACACAATAACAAAGAGAGATGAGGATTAGACGCACGGTTTGGGAACATTTGCCTTCAGTATACTAAATTCATGAAAGTACATGAACGAAGACAATATTTATAAGCTAATAACGAAACCGATACAGAAGCCTCGCCCTTAGCTTCCGAAAAATCTTGTGTTGTGCGCGAGGAATTCGTGTTAGCTCTGAGATACGTCACTTGTGAAAGCTCGCTTTATATCCATGTCGCGCAAGTTAAATCGCGAGTCCTCCAGTTCACTGTACATTAGGGTGTCCCAAAAAAATAAAAGTCGTCTTTTTTAAACGCATACCCTCTTATTTTTTTCCTTTTATATGAAAACCATTGTAAAAAAAGTTTCATGCAATTTGAAGCACGGTAACCCGTGCCGACTTGCGCCTAAAGGCCTAAACATGCAAATAGCACGTGTGTTCATAAGCAAGCGAACGCAGGCGACGCGATACTTTGCGAAGCTCAAAGTAGCTGTAAATAGTGCACAGAAAACAAACGAAAACAGAAAAGCATATGTTGGGGGGGGGGGGCTTATTCGGGCAATTTGAAAACCGTCAAACGTGTCAGTACGAATACAATGCGGTCAGCAAGCGCAGTATAGTCCTTCCATAGGGAACGAAACATGGCAGTGGAATTACTAAGTTCGAAAAAAGAGATATTTTTAATAGGAGTCGCGTAAAACACCAAATTACGGGCTCGAAACTTTCCTCTAACGGACGAGTTCTGTCTGTTTTGTTTTATGACATTCGAGAAGTAAATTTAACAGTCAGTGAAAGTGCATCTCGCTATTTGGGAAAGCATCATCTTTTGGGAAAAGGCAAGCATTCCCACCAAATCGTTGCTAAATTGTGTGAATAAACTTTAAAAACCTGTATCAAATTTGGAGAGACTTACAAAAAGATGCACATAAACTGCAAGAAGTATTCAGGCAGCGCCAACAAGAATTCCAGAGTAATTTAAACAATTTATTCAGTATTGCACATGCTTATGCACTTCGGTTAATCAAAATAGAGGAAGATGGGATTTTCTCTTTGAGCTGTCAAAGAAGAAAACAGGCGCATTAAATACGATTCCGCTTCAACATCCTCGGAAGTGTTTGAACCTGTACAAGAAGATTCCTCCTCGAAATCTAATGAAAACATTAATCCAGAAGATTTCCCTGAAACATTTAAATCAGTACCTGGAACAAGTTTATCAGAACTTGGAACAAGTATATTATAACCTGGAACAAGTATATCAGAACCTGGAAGAAGTATTCCAGAACCTGGAACAAGTATTCCAGAACCTGGAACAAGTAGTATCAGAACGTAGAACAAGTAAATATGTAATGAGCAGCGATTTTATTATTCCAAAATCAGTTGCTTCATTGGACAGGTGTCCAAGTATACGAGATTATGTGTTTATTCTTGAAGCTACTATTGACGCACTTGGGTGTAACATTGATGAATTTCCCATAGGTAAATCTTCAATTCAAAGAATTCTAAGCGAAAAGCGGAAGGAGCACGAGGAAAGAATAGAAATTAGTTTTCAGTACGAGGTACCATATGTAGTGAATTTACCTTGGGATATGAAACTGTTGCCTGCTTTGGGTGCTCAAAAATCAAAAAAAGATCACTTATCTATAGTTATTTTATATGGATGTGACGAACAACTCATTGCTGAGTCTAAACCGGATAATTCTACAGGAAAAGAACAAACACAGGCTGTTTGAAAGGCAGTTTTAGATTGGAATCTCGAAGACAAAGTTAAAACTCTCTGTTATGATACTACAGCTTCCAAAACAGGTCATTTAAGTGATTCTTGCACTATTCTTGAGCAAAAAATTGATAGAGAAATGCTTTCCTCTGCTTGCCGCCATCATATGTATGAACTGATCTATCTCGCTAAAATACAGTGCTATGGAGGAGCTGCAGAGTTGTCCCGAACTGTACCCTAACTTGGAAAATTTACTTGACTTTTACCGTGCTAAACTTACTAATACCCTTGCTAATACTACGGTCAGGGATGACTATCAAGATTTGATGGAACTGCCTATCATATTTTTAGGTGGAGATACAGAAAAAAAAATTAAAGTAAGACCATCGGGAGCCATGCACCAAGCTCGATGGATGGCTCGAGCGATTTACTCCCTAAAACTATTATTGTTTAGTTCACAACTAAAATTAGATACGAAGGAAAATGAAGCATTGTTTGATGTCTGCTTGTTTTTAGTGTGACCATGGCTTCAATGCATTTTCGCAGTCAAAGCACCCAAAAAAGATTTGTGCTTTTTGAAACAAGTGTACGAAAATGTGGACCCATATCTCAAAAGCTGCTCTACAAAAATTAATCCAGCTTTTATGGTATGGTTAATAATATTTCATTTCTTGATGTGTAAAAGACTGTCTCAATGCTTAGAGCAGTAAACGATGCAACTGAAAGAGCGGTAAAAATGATGCAGGACTTACATGGTTTGCTAACAGCTGATGATGAACAAAAACAATTTGTGTTACGTTGCGTTCAAGAGCTCCGAAAGCTCTATCCTAACTGCAAAAAAGCAAACATTGAAATAAAAATATGTACAGTAATGTTTCTTGTAGTCTAATATTGTTGTAAATATCTGCTTTAAATAAACTGATGTTGCGTGTAGTAAAGAATTATACAGTTAGCAATTATTCCACTGTAGTCGCAGTACAGGATTTCAGGTCCAACTTTGACCTCAAGTCGGCACGGGTTTCCCTTATTTTATTGCAATAAAATTTTTTTCTCATGTTTCTGAGGTGAAATGGAAAAAATTTGGAGGGTATGCGTATTCAATTTCACAAATTTTTTTTTCGACATTATATCTTGGGACACCCTACTGTACATATTATATATCAATGGTCGGAAGTAGCCCGCTACATCTAGCGAAACTACAGCAGTCGCTGCATTTTTTTCGTAATTTGTAGTGTAACGCGCTACTTTTTGAGAATAGCAGTGTAATGAATGAGTAGAGCGATAGAAAAAATAATAGTTTTTAGCTTTCCCCGGTGACTAGTTTAAAAAACAAACATGATTTAAACAAGTATGACTGTTGCAAATTTTATTTGCGTATGTTAGCAGGCGCAGTGATAAACAATAAGGCTAAAACTACGAGCTGACACGGCCTATCAGATATTTTCATACCGCATCTGTGCACTTTGTTTGACATCATCCATTTGTCTAGGATCAGTCATTGGTAGAAGAGTTTTTATATTTTACAAAATATTCCCTTTGAATAGTTTGTAGCTCAAAAAGAAAAAAAATATGCACTAGCAATAAATGTGTTTTTCTAGCAAATATAAATATTCAAGTGGATCTTGTTGAACTGCCCTGTCACGCGTCGTCGCATGTAACCTTTGTTCGTCAAACAAAATGCTTTCGTTTTCAAAGTCGTCCTTCTTTAATTTAAGTATTTTTTTGGTACGTTATATATTTTGGATTCTTTATGCTGGTCCGTCTTTTAGGGGGTCAATTCACCCCCTGGCTTTGAAAAAATAATATTTTTACATATAGGTGGAAATGGTTTTTGTTGTTTTCTGATGAAATTAGCATTGATTGTCACCCTTTACTCTTGCTCACCCCCCCCCCCCTAAACAAAGGTTTCTGTAAAATAAGATCAGGCAATTTTGACAAAACTCTTTTGCTTTTATAGTTGCTATACTTTTGCTTTTTTAAAACAAACTTCTTGTTAACAACGCTTTATCATCAGTTAGGTTTTCTAATGACGATAAAATCACGATCTAGGGACTTTTTGCTATCCTACATAGAAGAATGGAGAGTTCACCTTATTGGTCAACATAGAATTATTTGACGCAGCCACCTTAGACCGATTTTTTGAACATTAGTAATGAGTAACTGTACATGCACTACTGAGAAAATCAGGGAACTCAAGTAAAATTTTCTGAAGGCAGTGTGAAACTTTCGGAAACTATGAGGAAACTTGACCCCTCCCCCCTCCCGTAAAAACCCTTCACATATTCATACAAAAACCATTGAAAAAAAAAAACTTTAACTTTTTCAAAAAAAAATATTTTTTAGTTTTAAACTGTGTTGCCAGCCCAAATTTTCGGATCACAAACACCCCTGAGAAAAATATAGTTTAGAAAACTGTCCCTCTGTCCCTTCATACAAGAATGTATTGTTGCACATTTTGGAATCAAAATTTCTCAGTATCCCACCCAACAACTAAATATGTTTTATAGGGTTACAGTACTAAAAATGATCGAATTTCTGTTGTTGCTTATTTTAAAACTTTAAGTTATTTCAAATATATCGAAACAAAAAATTCTAGTCCTAACTGCGCAATTTAAAAGTAACGAGCAATTTTATGTCATGCTAAGTTTTTGAAAGCAATTAAAAAAATTCAAAATATGATTTCTCTCTCTCTGTCTCCCCCCCCCAATCTAGTGTTGAAATGTCACTTGAATAACTGAGGATTTTTCTAGTGAAGGAATAGCTTTGAAACAATACTTTCTGCAGTGCACGAAAAAAGAAACAATGTAAATAGCATATATTTACGAAAAGGGACATTTTTTATACCATTGAAAACCTTTTGGAGAATTTTCAAATAAAATAATTACAACAAACATGTAATCCATAAATCCTTTTCTGTGATCAAATAGTGGATACATGATACTTATTGACAAACTTACTTGCTCATAACGCCAGGAAAATAATTCTGGATGTCATGTAAGTGCGCTTGAAGTATCTATATTGAAATATAATAGAAGTACTAGAATACACTAAGACCAAAATATTGAAACTGATGAAAATACGGTTTGGATAAAAAACAACCACTCGTTAGACAAGCATCAGATTACTTCTACAAGATAAAAATAACTTTAAAAACCTTGTTGATAAACATTAGCTTTAAATATTCATGGTGTATTACGGAACCACAACAAACGATATAGATTTTTTGAGACTCCTTATCGCTAGATGGCAGTAGGAGTCAGTGATATTTTGAATTAGTGGCGCCATCTAGCTCTTATTCTGTTCATCAAAGCTTTTTGTTTCATGTTAGCTGGTAAATTGAGCAGCATTTCTACACCAAAACAACAGGTATCACTGAACCATGCGCTGTCTTTAAAAGGACATGTCAATGTAAACGGAAGGAAAATGGGAAATTTGAGACAATATTATTTTTGCCTGGAAACTATAGTACCCACAAGGGATAAAACAAAATAAAATTTGAAAACAAATATTCATTACTTGATCCCTACTAAACCTCCGTTAGATTTGAAACGAGATATTTAGAAGAGTAAACTTCATACCCAGTGAGGTAGCTGTCCTTTCACTTTGGCTAAATGTATCCAGCGTACTAGGGCCGTATCCAGAGGGAGAGGGAGGGGGGGGAGCGACGTCCCCCCCCCCCCCGAAACCCGAAATGTTTTGTACCGTAAAACAGAAGAAAGGTTTTTTTTTTTCTTTTTTAATTTCAAATGTCAGAAAAGAAAAATAACAAAGTTTTTTTTCTTAATTTTGTAACTATTAAACGAGTGAAAATTAGAAGAAATACAGAAAAAGCAATTTTAGTTCTCATTGCTGCAAAGCATACCTGAAATTTAGACCCTTAATTAGGAATTCCCCGCTCTCTTTCGTAATTCAGTCCAGGACCAAGGCCCCCTTGTCAGTTTAGCAGACTTGCCCTGCTCCAGGGGAGTGCACAGAAATTTTGGGGAACGTCAAAAATGACTTTTTCGGGGCCCCCTCCATATTGTTTACCCCTATTTTCACTCCTAGTTTTAAAAATAATGAACCCCCTTCAGGCTCGGGCCTGGACCAACAGGTGTCCCTTCTCCCCGCTGTGCATGCCCCTGCTCTCCCCCCCCCCCTAAGCTCCTATAAAACTTACATTGCACCGATTTCGAGCCGGGATCTCATCAATGGCCGGGCCCCTATAGTTTCCGATATGGCTAGTATCTAGTTACCGAGATGTGCCAAGTTCAGCTCCTTGATGCATCTTGAGTAAAAATTGCAAAAATCATGATTCTCGCGTTTTTGTAGCATATTTTTCAAGTTAAATTTTTGTGACTGATATGTTCCATGTCTTGCTATTTATTTGGTACCGAATTCAGGATTTTGGAAGTTCTTTTGTTATTGCTTGTTTTTATCTTACTCCTGCTGCATAATGTTAATATCTTAAGCATGAGAAAATAAATAACACTTACTCTACTCCATTTCATTTCCTGCACTACTTGTAATTGAAAAAAAAAATATTTGCTTTGAGAAATATTTCGTTATTTACTTTTAACTTAAAACTTGTGTGTCTTACAAAGTTATAATCATTTTGTAAGACTGTGCAATCAACTTCTGAAAAGTGCAAATGAAGTGCTTTAAATAGTTTCAATTGTTCTAGAGTCTTTGAAAATTATTTAAGTTTTTGAAATTCCTTGAAAATTCTTCAATTTCGTCTCTTATCAAGAAGTATGAATGTCCAAATGGCCAGAATATTACTCTTCCGTTCTTATTTTCTGAATTTCTATTTCATTTCTTTTAAACCATTTTACACAATTTTTATACTGTAGGACATTTGATGGAAAGGGGGGGGGGGAGTGATCAAAAACAGACTATACTAAAAGCCGATATGAGCAAATGACGATGTATGATTCTCTTTTCTCCTTTCTCGTTTTTCTTCTCTGTCGATTAATGTCAACGATTTGTCGAGTAAGCAATTTTTATTTTGAATGATTTTGATTTGCAAAAGAATGCATAACTTTTACAAGTTTATTTGGCTATTTTTCTTCATATTTTTGTAGTCTCAATTACCCCATATAAGGCCTCAAAATACAGATTTTTATATTTACACTCAGGAACATTGAAAATAACGCCCCAAGAAAGAAGCATTGGACTGAAGTGAAATTTAATGTACAGACTAATACAGATGAGAGATACACATGATCCCAAAATCTAGACAATTAAACTAATACAGGCTAAGAAATGAGATAAATACAGGGCTACTGCAATACAAGCCGCAATACGGTCCGAAATTGAGCTAATTAAACGTCTGATGTTGTTCTGAGGCAGATAGACACCAAAATTTTGAACAGTCACCTCTAAATCTTTCACAGAGTAGCACGGCGACATCTGGCATTTCAGCTGATCCCATACATGCTCTATAGGGGGCAAGTCGGGGCAGTAGGCTGGCCATGGAAGAGTTTCAAAAGGACGTACGAAATCTTGAGCAGCTCTAGCTGTATGCGGGCGAGCATTATCTTGCTGGAAAATTGCTTCTGGGAGGCGATTTAGGAACGGTCCTAGATGTGGTTGCAGAATGTCATTAACATAACGCTGGCCCGTTAAGGTTCCACGTACCACAACTAGAGCGGACCGGCTATCATAGGCTATAGCCTCCCGGACCACTATGCCCACTGTGCGGGTTGTGTGTCGTGTGATAGAATGGGTGGAGTGGTACCTTTCTCCAGGGCGCCTCCATATCCGGATACCATCTGACCCCAAAACGAATTGGGATTCATCACTGAGCACCCCCTTTTGCCCATTAGTGACATCCCACATCGCTCCGGCTTCGCACCATTGCAGACGGAATTGCCATGTTTCGGTGTTAAAGGGAGTACACGAAAAGGGCGCTTGGCCTGCAGATTTACTTCCGCAAGACGTTTGGAGATGGTTCGGGGAACAACTGCTACCCTTACATCTGATTGTATGGTGAAACGAGTCACTGTGGGATCCACGAGCGCTTGCCACATGATCCTTCCGTCATCTCTCCTCGTAGTCTTCCCGGTCGCTCCAGACACGTTTTTTTGCACGTGGGTACCATCTCGTGTCCACTGCCTCCAACAGTTTCTAACGGAACAATCCGAACGATTCACCCAGGCCAGCAACACGGCTCGTCGACCAGCCTGCAATTTTCATGCCGATGATCAAACCTCTCTCAAACTCGCTTAACTGTGAGAAACGTTTTCTAACTCGTCTATCTGGCATCCTTCACTCATTAAGGTTCTTCGACAATCCGGATGTAATCGTAACATTTACAAATCTTAAATTATGCACTGGTTTATATAACACCTTTATCCCGATGTCACCGATACTGTAGAGTAAACGGTCATGCGCATTGAAACCAAACTTGGATCATTTGCATATCAAATGTCACTCTTCTTATATGCAAAATTTTGCGACTGTATCTTTCTTCTTTCTTGGGGCGCTATTTTCAATGTTCCTGAGTGTATTTTGAAAAGAAATATCCCCCAGACCCCCTGAAATTATGGATGTTCTACATCCGACTTAAAGGGACACTCTCCTGTTTTCCTTACCACTACAAGGTGAATAAAAAATAATAAGAAATAAACATAAAAATAACAACAGTCCAACAGTGGAATCAATGAGAGCCATTTTTTTTTAAAGCTGAACACTTTTGATAGTTGATGTCTTAAATTTTCGTAAAAAATTCAGGATATGTTAGTGGTATTTCCTCGTCAACTGACCTGATTTTTCAAACTGTCTCCGCTCGATCATCCCCGAATGGGATGACATTTCATAGAGGTGTAGAGATGTCTACAAAACTAACCTATGTAAATTTTCAGGTTCCGAGATCCGAATCCTGATGATCTAGGATCTCCAAAATATAATGCTCCAAAATGGCGGATCAGCTTTGTGAGAAAAATTGCCATGTTGTGGTCAAGGTTACAGAAAACTTTATTACACTAGAAGCATGAAATTACGGAAGCTTAAAGTACATTTGGCTGTTGATTCCTTCTAGTATTTATGTGAGTTTAAGCTCATAAGATTTTGAGTAGCATGCATATAACTCGAGTAAAAACGATTTTTTATACTGAAATCATCATTTTTGAGACCGTTTAATTAAGTAATATGATTATGTCTCATGGTTTTCTGACATGAGTCTTAAACTACACCACGTAGAGCATAACTACAGCTCTTGCTTTAAGTTATTGACTCAGGCGTTATAGTGTAATTGACCTAAAACTTTGATTATTGTTGTTTCAAATTATCAACTTTGAGACCGCGTAATTAAAAAAGTTGATTAGTTGCCATGGGTTTCTAACCTGGACCTTAAACTGCACCACTTGTTTTATAACAACAGCTGAGCCCCATAGTTGCTGACCTTTAAACTTGGCCATTTTAAAAAAATCATCGACTTTGAGACCGTTTAACTACTAAATTCAAGAGAAACAAAAGCTATTTTATATTTTTCTTAGTACTATACTGTGGTGAGTAATTAATTCCATACTTATTTCCGAGGGTTACTCACTTCTTTAGCAGATATCAGGGCCCAAATAAAACAAAAAAAATTTAAAAAATTGCATTTTCAATTGACCTTTGCCCTCAAAGAGTGAGTCACCAAAGTATTTATACTAGAATGTCCCTAGTATCAAGTAGTATCCTTATTAAAAAGAATTGGCTCGGTTCACTCATTGCTTTTGAAGCAAATCAATCATATATTTAGCTCTTTTTTTTTCACAACCCTAAACTTTGACCCCTACTCAAAGACAAAAAAAAAAAAAAGTTTAAAAAAAAAAAAAAGAAACTTCACTTTTTCTTATCATAATACCAGTAAAAGATCCTGAAAATTTCAGGAAAATGGAAGGTGTCAACTATCAGGCCCCCATTCACTTTGTCCAGCTTAAAAAAAAAAATGACTCTTAAAATTCGAGACAAAAAACATGTTCTGTGTTAAATATTTTTATGCGTGTATGTGTGTCTACAGGGTATTTCAGAAGTCTTGGGAAAATCTTTAAGGGGTGGTATTACACATCAGGATCATAAATATAATGGCAAAAATAAGGGTCCTAAACGTCTTCCGAAGGAGATAGGCGCCATTCAAGTTTAGGGTACAAAATTTCAATTGATCATAAAAAACGGAAAAATTGATTCGTTTGCGGTTTTCGCTAAAATTATTCTTTTTATCAGTATTTTGTGGAAAATAAATTTTGAAGATGTAGTTTAAAAAATGCTAATATAGGGAGCTTTAGACTTTGGAGCAACGAACAACTATTTTTTTCCGCTGTTTTTGAATCTCGTTAGATTTTTTCTAATGCTTAGACTTCAACTTAAATTTTCAGCTCAAAATCAGAATCATTGGCCGTGATTAATTGCGCAAACTGAGCTCTGTTTAGAAGTTGAAATTCACTCTGTAAAAAAAAAAAAAAAAAAAAAAAAAAAAAAAAAACATTAAGTCAGAAGGAAACGAGCGATCTTTACGAAACTTAAAATGGATGTGGCCTATGACAAGATAAGGAAATGATTGCAAATTCAGAACAAAAGATTGCTTTATTAAGAAGTTATGATACAATAACGGTGATAAAACCGTAAGTTGTACAGCCTCCTTTGGCAGCCATACAAGTCAAAACGAGCTGATTTGTGCATCACATGACTTCCTTTTACTCCAATTTAATGTCATTTTCTTATTATTGGCAGTTTTAATGTGATTCAATAATTTACTTTCTAAATATCACCAACAATGGCCAAATTGAAACCATATTTAAAAAAAAAAAAAAAAAATCACCGAATTTGTCGCCAAGTTGGCGACTAAAAGAGTCGCGATATATCGCCAAATGTCCGCCAAATTATAACACCACTTGAGTTTACATCGAAATTAACAATGATTTCCCCGCAAAAAGGGGCAAAAGATCCCCTTTGGAACATCCGAATGCATCCAAAAAGGGAGGTGCACAACTAGACCACACTAGAAGTCTACGTACCAAATTTCAACTTTCTAGGATTTACCATTTTTGAGTTATGCGAGATACATACGTACATACGCACATACATACGTACATACAGACGTCACGAGAAAACTCGTTGTAATTAATTCGGGGATCGTCAAAATGGATATTTCGGGTGCCTATACGATCTTAGGACCCCCATCCAATCGTGGTCGGGTTGAAAAAAAAAAAAAAAAAAAAAACTCAACATTCATTTGGGGGCGAGCAAAATGGAAATTAAGGCCTATTTTTGGGTCAAAATTTTTTCGCGAATACAATACTTCCTTTACTTCGTAAAAAAAAAAAAAAAAAAAAAAAAAAAAAAAGCAGCTCAATATGCGAAATTACTTTTTATACGGTTGAGCTACCTCACCTCATGCGACCAGTTTAGACGAAATCCCTGCTAAAACGAACTTTTTTTTTCGTAAGGTTAATTTGCTAATATTAATACATATAGTGTTTTTAGTAGAATACAATCTACTCGAAAGAAGCAAATGATATGATTTCATATTATTTAAACTCAGGGATGCCCACACCCCTAAGAGCAAGGGCGCACCCCCTAACACCACGAAGACCCCCCCCCCCCCCCAAATCGGTAGCTCCCTAAAAAGAGGAAATACCTCTTAAAACACTGCCCTAAAATATTCCATTTGCGCAATCTGCGCCTTTACCCATCCCCCCTTTGCTGCTCAGCATTGGCAGATTTACAAGCTAGGGAAACGTTGCAATGCATTTTTGAGCCCCTTTCTCCACCACAGAACTACACAAAACCTTTATGTGTATTCTTGAATCTCCTTTGGTACCATTACGGTCGTAGGGGACCCTCGCGATTGTGTTCAGGATATAGAAGGAATGGCAGAAGGCTCCCCCCCCCTCTTTAAAAGTGATATGCAACGAATTGTAAGGAGTTCTTGGCCTTCGCAAATCTGCAACACTTGCTTGGAATAGTTCAGTGTGACTCATGAAAAAAAAAAAAAATTATTTGCGAACGGTCCCTCACGAAATATTGAATTTCGCTTATTAGATCGACGATGTGTCGAAATTTTTATGATATTGAACTGGAATTTGATTACGAGTAGGGATATCTATATGGTTTTCAAAATATGAAGGTTATAAATTGCTATCTTTTGCGCATGCGTGCTGAAAATGTAGTTGCTTTGAACATTCATATTTGCAGTCCTCGGCTGGAATTGACTGAGCTGGCGGTGTATTTCATGCCTTCATATTTCGTCACATTTTCAATCTTTTTATTTCAAATTTTAGCATTATGTTTCTCTTGTAGGCTGTTAAATATTCTGAAAGTTTGGTAGTGTTGCGGGGGAAAACTTTGCGTGTTATCAGCCAAAAACCTTCAAGTAAAATTTATATTTTTGAAAGAAATGCTTATTTTTGTGAATATAAGGGATACTTTCACAAAAATAAAATAACTTCTGCATAGTAAGTTAGCTTATTTCTGAAATTTAAGTTGTGGTTTAGTCCCAGCTATTTACGATAAAGGATGATTGAATACCTTTTTGCAATTTCTCACTTTGTTACTGGTCTCCTAAATGCATGGGTGATTTAATTTTCATTGAAAAATGACAGCTGGCGCATACTTTTTATGCGAAAAAAATTACAGAACTGAAAGGTCTCTTATTTCTCGAGAAATCCGTAAAAATGCGAATTTTGGAAAATGTCCCAGTACTTTTGGTGATACTATGTGTATCTTAAAGCCTTCTAAACTGAACAAGATGTTTTTATGAAGCTTTACATGTATTTATTATTTATTTCATAGTTTGAGACTTCAAAAGAAGTGTATTTTTCAATACTTCAAGCAAGAGCTTTTTTTTCTGCTCTCAATGTCAATTTCTTTTTAGATTATTTTTTAGTTTCCTTGATCCATTTTTCTTTGAAATCGAAAATTTAATTTGCTTCTTGAAAAAGATACAAAATGATAAAATAATTAGTGGATAACTTTCAAAGAATAATTTGTCATGTACACATGTACTGTATGTCATAGATAGCTACTATTTGGAGAATCGATTCGGAAGTTTTCAATTTTCTTGAAGTTCTCACCCTGATTCTAATAATCATTAAATACAAACGAAATTTTTTTTTGTACGGTTGGTAAATGGCTGTTGTATGTGACTACTAGTGCATTCCCCTTTTCACAAAGGTACTTTCAAAAAACGGAATTTTCGAGACTTGCCCCCTTCATTTTAAATACGAGATATGCTCCTGAAATAGTTTTTGTTCACAAAATCGTGTTTTTATAGTGCGAAAGCTTTCGTGTTTGTCATCAAGTACGCTGTCGGAGACTTCGTATGCATCACTAATTTTAAGGTCATCTTTTATTTCGCTGTATTCTTTTATTTCGCAAGCTTAAGAGAGTCCGTTATTTCTCAAATACTTCGAAAAATATGGTCTAGGGCTTTGAATCCGTTTCTTGCTGAATTATTCAATTTCAGGTTGAAATTTGTGAAGGTCTAAGAAACTGACTATCTAAAGTGAAGATTAAAGGTTAAGTACAATCCTCCTAGTTACAACTGCTTTTAGTGCTGGGATGAGAGATAACACTTTCGGTTTACATTTTGTTTGAAATTTTAATTGGAAAGCGATAATATAAATATGTAAAATCTCTGCAAAAATTAAGTTAAAACTGACGTCACTTAAACGTAAACATTAAAAGCAAGGTTGACTTTTTTAGTGGGTTCTGCTGGGCGTAGCAGTTGATTGACATTAACATCGACTCAGGTGTGTGAAGAATAGACAGTTTCTAAAAAGTAAATTTATTGGCAAGACGGTAATTGGTTAGTCTTTTTTGTGTGTATACTGTATAAATTATCAAGTATAAACGCCAAGGTTTTTTTTTAAAGTTTCAATACATTCTTTTTATTTTCCTTATTTTTTAATATGTAATGTTGTTTAGAGTAAATGTCAAGTATATATTTGATACACGTAGTCTACAAAACGAAATACATTTTTCCTTTTTTGAAATTGAAAAAGGAGTTACTTCCATTTTCCCCCTCTTTGGCGACTCCAGATCTGATATACTGAGGGTACGCGAGTCGGTGTGTGTGTAAAAGGGGTTCATATTTCTTTTTTGTCATCACACTCCTCCATTAAGTAAAACTTTGTTTAGCATATTAAACATCTCCATGCAATATCTTATTGATTTTAATAAATACGGTTGCATAGGTAGTTACAAGAGACAAAATAAAAAACTAATGTTATAAGTACGAAATATTTATTCATGGTTTAAAAAATCATCACAAACAAGTTGAAGGAGAAAATGATGCTGCTTTAGCATGCAACATCCGCAATTGTTCCTGATTCAACACTATTGTTGAAGTGATTGAGATGTGCTAGAAATTCTCGTCTTTCATGCGTCGCATCCAGCGTTGTTCTACTTCCACACAATTCTTGAGACTCTTATGTACTACAAATTCTCTCTCATGCATAACAGCTATTCAACTTTTGTAAAATAATTTCATTAAAACACATTCAATAAGTTTTCTAGTTAAGGAAATATTTTAAAAACTATCACAAAACACGAAACCGTTCAACAAAGTTCTGAAAGCTTAGCACCAGAACTGTTCATTATTTCGTTTTAGAAATAAATGAAATAGCAAAACTTTGTTGGTTTTAACACTATGTGTTATTTCACAGAATTCAACAAGAAAGTAAAATATTGGAAAAAGATCAAAAAACTAAAATTGAATATAAAAAGGTAAAAATTAAGGACAATAGCACAATTACATAAAACGATATGTTCGGATGCATTTATACACTGAGTGCCAACCTAGTTGCTCTTAGCAGATGACGAAATGATATGAAAATAATTTTTTTAAATCAATAAGTTTGTTTCGAATATAATGGAAAAAATCTAGTTTAAATTAATAATGTAATTGAAATTAAATATAATCTATACAATAAAAATAGATTTTACAACTAATTTACCCGACTTTAAAAGCTGCTACTTCTAACAAATAAATAAACTAGTATGCGGTTATTTTTTTCGCATTTTGATATGAATAAAATTTTACATTTTTTAAAAATATGCCGCTATTATGATGCAAGTTTTAAATATTGATCATAAGTGAAGCATGATAAAATTACTGAAGTAATGCATTGATGAAAAGATTTTAATTTTTTTCTAAAAATGGTACTTTTTCACCAGTCGGCCTGACAACAACAGCTCGACAGAAAATTTCTTTCTGTTGAAGCCAACTATATGAATTGTCGAACATCAGGATATCTAAAACAAATACAAAAAAGTGTTATCATGTATTCTAAATATCTCAAATGACAGGATAATAATTGCATAACAGAAGTAACCAGGGCCCGATCAAGCTTTTGGTTTAATTTAATGCCCTATCACAAGACAATCCGCACATTTAAAATAGCCTTTTAAAAAAGAGACTAAAGAAAAGTTTTACCTTATTTTGATGCCCCTAAATTATTTTGCTCAATTCCACGGATCCGCTGGACCGTGCGTTAATCGGGCCCTGGCAATAATTCGCTAAAGGCAACATAATTCAGAAGAATTGAACGGACAATGCTCAAGAACAATTTAAATGCCATTTCAGTTTTACTTCATTTGATGAGAATTGTTAAAAATTTTATTTCATGCCAAATATAATTCCAAAAATGAGGTTAGAAAGCTTGAAACAAGGAAACCAAAGAATGAGGTTCGTTGTTTTAAGATGCATGAACGAAACAGTTTTACAGTAATTGGACAAACTTTTTTTTTGATAAAGTTAAAAGCTCGTAAACGTCTCTTCTAAATTATGAAATTTTAATGTTGTGCCAGTGTTGATTATGTCGCTGAATCATCACCACACACCGGTTGTGTAAACTAAATTTGCGAGTTTTGTAGCAAGAAAGAGCCTTAAATTTAGATTTTAAACGATTAATTAGTACTTTTTTTTTTCTTTTTTGAGATGCGTTTCTTCTATTGCTCAGGTGCGATACGTTTGCAAGTATGATTCCTTTCCATTGCTTGCCAGAAACTTTTTGACAGGCTTCATGGTTGACAAGATGGAGTCTTAATGAAGAAACAGTGACTATTTTTGTAGTAGAACTCTACTTCTTTCTTCTAACAGATTCTTTAAACTCAGAAACATGTACGTTAAATTCTTTTTAATTTTCTCATTTATGTAGTTATACTTCTTTCTAGAGTCTGTGCAAAATTGTTACAGATATTAATTCATACAATGACTTGACGAAGGAACAATAAGAGCTTTATTGCAGAAACAGTGGTTCATTGTTTCACTAAAATATATAAACCTATTTCCCAACTAGTCACAAGAGCAAGACCAACTTCAAAAAAAGGTCAGTACCACACTGAGGGAGACTTGAGTTTTCCTCTTAATAGCCATATCTGACATCACTGCATATTTTACAAACATAATAATCACACAAGAACACACAGGCACAAAGTCACAGAGTGGTGACATTCGATCCCGATTAGAGAGACAGGAAGTCAATTTGCTTGAAAACTGCGTTAGGGATGGGAAACTTTCCGCCTTTCTTTGGTGTGTTATGAGGTCTAATCAGTCATTTACAGTTAGCATCATAAAAAAAAAGTGAATCTTATACACCGACAACACTACTTCGAAATAATATATTTTAAAACAATACTCATTCAGTAATTTTGCTTATGTTACATTACTATTTTTTTGATTCGTATGATGTAAAATATTAGTTTTCTATTTAAAAAGTTAATAAATGCAGAACAATAAAACTTCAAATTTTGATTGTGCACCGTCTTGTTAGCCAAATGTAGGGTAGTCTTTGAGTGCAAAAACTTTTGCATCCCTGCCATGTCATCTTCACTCAAATTGCTTCAATAAATTTAAAATTCCTCGCCAAAAGCTTTTAACTAAAAAAAAAAAACGCAGCTTCGATCTGTGGTATTTTAGTTTTCTGTTTATTTACCTTTCCTGCTATAGGTTTCAAGAAATGAAGTTCTAAGACAATTTGCTATTTTCCCCTTTCGTAGCTATTATTATATTGGATTCGAAAAAAAGGAACTGTACTAAAAAATAACGTAAAATTTGCATTGGTGTTGAAAAAAAATATTTAATAATGTGATCATGTAACTGGCTAGTCTGCATTAAACACTTTTTTTCCCTTTTCCAGCGGTTTTAGTTTGCGCAGAAGAACCGACTCAGCAAGATTTATTAAAAATAAATTTAGTTCATTTATCTAAAGAATCTACAGAAATAATCTTATTGAAAGAGAAGTTGAAACATCTTGATTAATTTTCCATAAAACTGTTAAACTGACATACATGGGAAATTGAACAGAATGATTACGAAATTGTAGATAAGAGTATCCGTGAAGGGGAGGGGGGGGGAATTCTGCTTCTGGACAAAATGTGAAAAGGTATATATTTCTTTCTCCATGAGTGTAGCATATTGAAAGTTAGTTATATCCTCACACAGACTCAGAACTAATGTCATAAAGAACAACCACTGTAGTCCTAGAAAATTTGGCTGTTGTGAGAAAACTATAAAAGATATCAATTTTAGCAGAAAGTTAAGGACTTTTAAAAATTCCTTCTAACATGAAACAAACTACAGAGATATCCTCTTCTGCGGGAACAGATACACCAAACTAATGACAAGAAAATTAAAGCTAGATTAGGTGCAAAAGCAAAACTACAGGCATCATAATATTAAGGCATTTTCAGCAGTAAATTCCTAATGGAGAAAAAATAGTACTACAATAGTATAGCGTACTATATTACAAAGAAAGCAATCCCCCTTTGTATTTTCCATGTAAAAGTTAAAAAAAAAAGAAAAGTTACTTTCTGAAAAGTAGACTTAATACTTTGTACTTAAAAACCCATTCAAATATTCTCAACATTCGATTAGATATTTCTATTATGGTGATGAGTAGTAACATAATACTCGATTGATCTTGCCCTCATCTGATTTTTATTATTCTTTTGTTGACTAACAACGAGTAGAAGTAGTTGCTATGTTTATGACAAACATAACATATACAATTCTGCAGCATCTTAAATTGTACCACAGGCTGCTTACCACAGCAATAAAACATTCTTTACCTTATGATTGCTTATCCCAATAACCAAATAAGTTGGTTAATTTTGCTTTGAACTGTCTTATTGTTTCTTGTTATTGTTTTCGAGGAATGCGTGGCCCGAAAATCTTCGTTATCTGCGCCCATGGCTTCGAGAAAAGTTTCAAGTTTTTCTGCACTTATCAAGCCATTGGGAATGTCAAGGGTTGTTATCCTTTAACTATTTTACATCTGTCATTATGATGGTCGCTGTCATTTCTTTTCATCTGCATTAGCTTGCATTAGAGTTACAATATCCTCGGAAATGATAACATTCGCATCTGCAAATATATAATTTACAAACTCTTCTCCACAAATTAAAAAAAAAAAAAGGCACCACTTGTTTTCAAGGTTTATGTCTTCTCCTTAACTTTCTGTTGACTTGAGAATTTTTCAAAAAAAAAAAAAGCGCTGATGGGGAAGTCAATAGAAGTTGTATGAATCACAAAAATATTGCTCGCTTTAAAAGGCTTTTTTTCTCGTTAAAAGCGAGACTCAACACTGTTCCAACCAAATCTTTGATTTCCTGGCAAAATCAGAGTTTTTGTTAAACCAGGGCTCAGCGTAAGCAAGTTCGACTGCATGTAGAATTTAAAGCGGTCTTTGGCCTGCGGGTGAAGACAGCCACTAAATTTCATATCATGCGCACAAGTTCAAAAATTTGTTTTACTGTTATCTGAAATTTAACTTTAGAAGCAGTTTAAGAATATTGAACATTCAAAGGGTTTAGTGAGATTTTGTCTCCTCCAACGCCAAATTTTACTTACTCCAATGAGCAAAACCATTCCCAAAACCATTCCCTCAATATATATATATATATATATATATATATATATATATATATATATATATATATATATGTATATATATATTTATATATGATATTTATTTATTTGATCTTACATACGGAAAAATATTAAAAGCCAGCCACAGATATCAAAAGCCAGCATTAGATAAACCACTCCAATAAGGCAACTTGACTGCAGAGGCTTATTTATTTCTAAAAATAATCTCAAAAGTTAAAAACCTTATTTCTTCCATATAATATTTTTAAAAAATAACATTTGACATGCTAATTTTTTACATACTATGTTGAAGTATTTAACTGCTCTCATATACAAATTCTAGATGTGTAAGACACGATTTTACCCCTCTGAATTCCTTTAAGCGTGGTAGGATGTGTGGAACTTCAGATGTTAATATTTGGTTGAATAAAGTAAATTATCTGTGTTACACTCCAAACCATACAATTGTTTCATTCTTATGCTTAACAACTTGTTAAGCTTAAGTAAACGAGAAAATTTGGCAGCATTATGAAACTGTGATAGGATGTGAAATATTTTTGGAAACATATTTACTACACAACTGAAATGACATTTTATTACTAAAAGTAATTATAATCAGGCCCGGCTCTTGGGGTAGGTGACCTAGGCGGTCGCCTAGGGCGGCAAAGTTCGAAATGTTCTTTTTAAGTATGAATGTCTGTTTCAGCGTCATAATATTCACTGCTTCAATGCTAAAAAAAAAATAATAAATTTAGAGTGTGTACCAGTGCTTGGATATGCAAAACATTGTTCGGAGTTTAACAAAAAGTTCAATTTAATTTTAGAGGCGGAAGATTTAACGAGTGACTTTAAAGTCCTTTAAAAATATTTATATCTGTTTCAGTGCCATAAGTTGCACTACTTTAATGCTAAAAAAGATAATTTAAAGTGTGTACCAGTGCTTGGATATGCAAAACCTAATTTGGAATTTAACAAGAAACTCACTTTAATTTTAAGCACCTTACAATTATTTTTATTTTATTAATATATTATTTTATATTATTATTCAATAGGAGGGGGGTGGCAATATTGCCTAGGGCGGCAGAACTACTAGAGCCGGTCCTGATTATAATACTATACAATGATGATTCTTTAGAGATGGTTTTATGTCACAAATCATAAAGGCGATAGTTGTTTTAATGATTTTCGCCAGAGGCAAATGTGCATGCAACCAGAGGCTCTGATACTCCAACTGTCGAGCTCCCCGGAAGAGAAAGATTATAAGTGATCGGAATGCGCAAAAACTTCATTACGATGAGAAATTTTCAAACAAGATTTAGTAAATCACTACCATCTTGAAAGGCGGATTAAGCAGCTGAAATATTTATGTTGTTTATACATGGGAAACTATAACGGGACGAACATTAATCAGAAACGAAATGCTAGGAAAGTTTCGGAAAATATTTATACGAAGTCGAACAAAATATGACGCATCATACCGCTGCAAAATTGATTAGGTCTCATGATCTCCTACTCCTATTTCAGTTGGAATGCACATCAAAATCTACCCACAAACTGTTGTTTGTAACCCCGTATTGCAAGGAGGCTCCCATTCTGTAAACCCCTTTTAGCTCAGCATCGATCTTACAGTGCGTTGTCACAGGGAGTGGAGAGGGGGGGTTTATACTTTTTAGGAAAATTCGAGTTAGTGAACTACTACAGGAAGAGTTTAGTGCTATCCCTCCAGAACCTTTGGTGTCAAGCCATATTGCCAACACCAGTATGATATCAATGTACATGTCAGGAACATTTTCTTACCACCGCCCCCCTTGCCGAGAGAAAAGTTCTGGCTGCGTTAGTGGTCAGTTATTCTTTTTTTGTCCCATTTTTTTTGAATCACTTTGTGCTTTCTCTATGTTGCAGTAAAAATACTGATGATGTTTTAAAAAATCTTGTTCTCCCATTTTCCATTTTGTTGGTGATTTCGGCATTAAAATTTTAAAAAGCACACAGAGTACCTTTACATATCAAGAATGGATAAGAGTATTTTCGAAATTTAGTTCCACAAAATTTTTATAAATCATTTAAAATGTAATATTTTCTTTCTAAGGATCCCCAAATTTTTTTTTCATTAGTTCTAAACAAGTTTCCAATCAAATTTGGAAAAAATTGATTGGAAAATATAAATAAACAAAATGATGGGAAAAAAAATCAAGTATCAAATGAAACGTATTTAAGTATTAAAATTATCTATTAGCCTATTTTATTCAATTATATAGCATCACATAGTAGTATAGTGTAACGTGACTCATTGTTTAGACAGAGTCAAAATACTTAAAAATAACGAACCTAGCTTTCTCATGGCATCATAGATTTGATTAACAGTAGTCAAGATACTTAGTTAAAGAATTGAAATTGCACAAAGATTTGGATTGTACTTTGAGTCAGAATAGAAGTACTTTTAGCTGTGCGACATTTGTTCTTATTGTAAATAAGTTTTCTTTACTGAATATTACTTTAGTACTGTTCTTAATTTTTAAATCTTTTATCTAGAATGTAAAAATAAATATCTATTTTGGTCAAAAAGGTATTCATATCTAGGGTCTATCATATTCAACCATTCAAAATATTAATAATTATATAATAGTAGTACGAAACAAGATCATTTATAGCGAACGCGAAAAATCTTAATGACTGCACTACAGGGAAATTGCAGTTTCAAAAGCAGCATATTACAGCCCCAGTTCGTAGAACGCTATTTATAAATACGGATTTGCAGACAATGTTTATAAGTCATTTCCTAATAACGTAATTATGAAGAAATGAATGGACATTAAATTGAATAGTAGCTTGAAAATTGTGACAAAACTCTCTGCTACAGTTAAAATCAAAACTGAGAAACACTCATACTTACATGTTCCGGGATTTTCACACTGATACATTCCTGTCTCACAGGCAACATGTGCTTCTACCCTCTGTTTCGGAATTAGTTCTCTAGGCTTTTCCTGAATCTTATCTATTTCTTTGAAGTAAAGACCAAAACCAATGTCTCTGTTCTCAGTTTCGAATTCCCATTCAATTAAGGACCCAGGCTCATCTACATGCAAAACAACGTTGACTTTAGACATTCTTGATACGTGAAGCTTCTTCACACCTGGTTGGTAGCATAGGCGTCGAGTACTGCTGCGGAAGTAGTAGCTTGGAGGTACAGGGCCGCCCTGGTTAACCTGTGGACATAGAATTTCTTTCATATAAAGTAGACATTTATAATTGGGCATTTCTACGGTAAAAGATGTAGCAATTATTGCATAAAGAGCCCTAAAATGACTCGAAATATATTAGATTCTTGTTTCATTGCATGAACTTGAAGAGCATGGACTAACTTCTATATAAAACATTCAGATTTTTCGCACAGTAACAGACGTATCTCCTAAGCTACGTTCTTTACGGGGCCAAAAAATTACTTAAACTATGTTTCCAGAAACCTTCAAAATTTCATTGCATTATATATGCTCTTCATACATTTCATGCAATGAACTAAGAATCTAGCATATTTTGTAACTTTTGTAGGTTGCTTTGTGCAACAAAAAATGAATCCATCAAAATGTAGTCGCCCAATTGCATCAATACAGAAATTTATTACTGGGTCGTTTTTGAGTTCAGAATTATTTTAGGGTCAGTCAATAAATAACGAGGCAGAGGCTATAAAACAGATTTTATTCGACATTTTTCAAAAATACTGACCGAAATTGTTTTGATACTTATCCCTCTCGGAAATTAATCGCATAATTCCGTGCTCATAAAAGAGTCTTTTTGCTGCTGCTGGACTACTGGAGACAATTACGTACGCACTCTTTTACTTCATCGTCTGAATGAAATCGTTGTCCCTGAAGGGCCTTCTTGAGTTTCCCAAACATGTGGGATCATATGGGGATAGATCTGAACTATAAGGAGGGTGATTCAAGTTTTCCCACTTAAATCTCCTCCAAAATTCCTTTTTTGCATTTGCTATGTGTGATTCTGGTAAACTTTCACGTGCGGAAATTTAAGTCTGAAGTCTTGAACCACCTCCCTTATAGTCCAGATATATCCCCATATGATCCCACATCTTTGGGAAACTCAAGAAGGCACTTCGGGGACAACGATTTCACTCGGACGATGAAGTAAAGGAGTGCGTACGTAATTGGCTCCAGCAGCACCCAAAAGACTTATTAGCACGGAATTATGCTACTAATTCAAACTGGCTTCTTAGTTCAAACTTTAATGGAGTTGGTTGGTTGTATTTGGTTTAATGGCGCAAGAGCCTTTATAGACTATACTGCGTCAACTTTAAAGAAGTAATTCATGTTTTCTAATATTCTATTGAAAAACATTATTAGCCAATGCTCTGAGGGTTTTTCTCACTTAGGTTTAAAGAAATATTAAGGACCTTATTTCAGATTCATTCTGTGAGCAACGCCTTAAACTTTTAAGTCGGTACTTCACCAATGCAGAAAAACGTTTGAAAACAAGAACATAGTATTGAATCCCAGAACGACATAAGTACTAAGATTCTAGTTTCCCCACAGTGGAAAGCTAATCCAACTATATTCGTAAAAATCTCAAGGAAGGCCTTACAAAAATCTTAGTGTTTTTCTTTATGTTCGCTGAATGTGAGCACTGAATTGTTCACTGTATTTAGATCGTCCAAAATCATGTGTTTAGTATCAAATAATTTTTAAGCTTAGAAAAAAAAAATGTATTCATTAGTCATGCCGTTCCCATACTCATTTGAAAAATTGTACCACATTATGTGGTAATCCAATGATATCTAATGAGTAAATTTGAGTCACAATATACGGTAAACTCCAAATTATCGGCGGTCGGATTATCTGTGGGTCTCTTCGCAATTTTTTTTTAAAACTTATGATTGTGTTATTGTTCGCTTTTAGATTATAAAAACATTTTTTACATTCAATGTTAGTTGATGCAATGTAGAAATATTTTTGTTATATTTTAAATGCATGCGAAAGTATTATTAATATTTCTTAGCTATTTTATTCACTAAATATCGTTTTTTACCTATTATTCGAATTATACTCGGTTTTCCCTTATCCGCGTTTACCGTACCATCCTATTCCGCGGTTAATCGGGAGTTTACTGCATTTAATACCGCAACGCTCTTATTTTATTCCTTTTGTAATTTTTGGTATAAAATGGAAGAAAGCACTCCTAAATTCATGTACAGTTATCCAAAATTAAAAAGTAATTATTAGCAGGGTTCAAAGCTATCCTGCCTTTAGGTTAACTTTGAGTCACATCAGAGGTGGGATGCAAAATATGCCACCGAGGGTGTTTACTTGGCTTAAAAAGCGAATTGCATAAGTAGGCGAAACAGCTAGCCGCAGGAGGTGGGTAGTTAATATATAAAATCCCGGTACATGAAAAACGACATCAACTTTGCTCTATATAGCCTTTTTAGTACTCAAGTGTGATTATTAAAACTTACGGTAGTTGAGCATCGAGGATCACCATCAGGATCTATTCTGTTGCCACCCAAAGCCACTGGAAGTACATCATCAGAGATGTATTTGCGCAATTCGTCTTGCCAGCCGTCTAAAAATAATTTGGGATCAATTAGCAGTAATAACATGAAGCAGTTGGCGGTGCTTAATGTAGCTGCTAAAAATACTTTCATTCATAGATGGATGTTCTATTTAACTGTCCTTTACAATATTGTTTGTTCGGTTTAAAATACAGTACCATTGAGATCATAGTGATTGGACGTAGCAGTTATTAAAGATTATTACTCTAAATAGAAATTTACTGACTATAAACTAAGACAACTTTGAAACCAAATTAAGCATTTGAAGTAATTTCTTCCCATTGCGTACTTAAGAAAAGCAACATAAAAATAGCAATCACAGAAGACAGGGTTGCGTTCAAGTTTTATATTGCAATATTGCAAGCAGCACCACGGATAACAACTTCTTTTTAAATATGCAAACGATTGCTATAATTATCAAAAATTGTGTACATAATTTCTTCAACAAGAAACTTTACATGTTTTCATTAAATTGTATTTTCAGTCTACTACAGGTCTTAATATTCTACCTTTGTTTAAAATACAACTGTATGCATGATATTTAGACTGATCATATAATTGCGAAGTTTTTTTTCTTTTTGACACAATACACTGCAATTGAAATAAATATAGTTGACTGGAAAAGATTCAACGAAGTTTGTATTTATATCGGTTGCATTAAATATTTTCTTTAAATATGATTTTTTTTCTTTAATAATGTTCTTTTAAGTCATCTTCCTCTGTTGGGGCAAATAAGAAATGTTGTAGAAATTTTTTTAAAATACCACCCAAAAAAGATATTTTAAATTCATAACTCAATAGGACAAAGTAAGGACTAAGTGAAGAGGAAACTAGATGAAGACAAGGACGTTTGTTCTGTGAGAAGCTAGTTTAAAAAGAAATAATAATGAACTAAAAAAATTGTCCAGATACCTTTGTATATTTTGAAATTCATTCAAACGAGCGAACAGAAAACTAGCTTGGCACATAAACAAAAAAACTTTCTAAAGGGTGGAGATAATTGGATTGTGTGTGGGAAAATTCCTATTTTCATTAAGTGAATTATGTCTACTTCAAGTCGCATGATCCATTTCTTAGGATTGGTGCAACAGTAACTTTAACATTTTAAATCGGCTTTTTAAAAATAACTTCAATAGTATAAATGAATTAGTGCAATTTTCACTCACCTTTTCCAAAAATTTTGATTTTATTTAAAGTAGCACCCGTGAAAAGAGGTTTGACTACACTGAAAATCAGCGTGAAATAAACAGAAGCTGAAATAGAAAGAAATATAGTTAGAAGAGAGAAATCAAATAGCTTCATATTTTTTTTTTCAGTACAAAGCAATAGAAAAAAAAATGAAGGTTTAGCTTCGAAAAAGTAAAGTAATATCCACTGTACAAATAGTATGGTATGAAAACATATCATTCCATTACAAACTATGTTCAACAAAATACCTAATAAAATAAAATGCTAATTTAGTGTAATCGAATGCATTTAGTAATTGTGAAAGGGCTCAATATTAATATTTTATTTCAATATCTGTTCAAAAAGTTCCATTCATAAATTTTAGACGAATTCCTTTTCAAAATCCATAAAAAATTGAATTGTTCTTCCAGGTAAGATCACCAGAGAAGATATATCTCACACCAGCACCAAAAGCGACACCTCAAAAGGTTGAAGAAAAAAATGACGAATTACTGATTGAGAATCAGAATTTATTGCTCTTTCGCGCTATAAAATTAGCACAAAGTTAGTTTTCATAATTGGTGCGTAGTGCCGTAAAAACAATATGATCAATAGCTACAAATCATTAAAATTTCAGAATTTAAAAGAAACTTTTCGAACAAAGCATTTAAAAAACAAAAGCGAGGCAGTAAGTATAAATGTTTTCGTTGTACTGTAATATTTGAAAATAAATTTATTGCGCAAAACATTAATTTTCTCCAATGCTGCTTTTTCAGGGTTGCCGCGGTGCAATATGTATATTTGTATATGAACAAATTATTTTCAAACACTAACTTTTTGCTTTTTACCAAAACAGGTTTATGTGACTCATTTTTACCCGTTGCAGAAAATCGATAGAAATCTTAATATCGATTACTTAGAAATCCTCTTAAGCAAGAAAGGAGAAAATTAACAAAAATATTTATTAAAACTTTTTTCGATAAATTATAATTACCGTCAAAATGGTTTTTTTTTTTTATACTGCCTAAATACAAGACAGTTCAAAAAAAAAAAAAAGTTTACTGCTGAGACTATTCGGCAAATCTTCAAGGTGAGGCCCCCCAAAGTATCAATCTTCCTAATTTTGACACTTGGATATTATTTCAATGGTAGGTTACAGAATATGTCTTTTGAATTTGTATTTTAACTCTAAGAGTGAACAAAACATTATAAGGGTCAATATACTACAGTAACAGATTTTATTTCAATTTTTTAAAAAGAAATATGAATTTCCGAAAGTAATCCAAATAGGAAATAAAAAGGTAGGATTAGGGGCGTGCACGGGGGGGGGGGAGGGGAGTGAGAAGGGGCACCTGTTGGCCCCGGCCCGAGTCTAAAGGGGATCTGAGATTTTTAAAATGGGGGTAAAATAGCTGTAAGGATGTAGGGTAAACAATATGGAGAGGGTCCCGTAAAAGTCATTTGTGACAGGCCCCAAAATTAATATGCACACCCTGGGTAATATTCGATTGTTAATTATGTAGGCTATGAATGTATTTCGTAATTAAACGAAGAGACTTACCATTTATTACAAAAGCTAACTTGAGCCTTTCAGGATAATGAGACTCATACGTCATCATTAAATAAGCAAGCATCTGAAGAGCTGAAACGTATAAAAGTGTTTAAGAGACATTTTTATCCTTCGTCCATTAACAGTCTTCCAAAGAATTTAGAATTTATACTTACTTGGCTTATGTGTTGCTTTAGCAAAAGTGTAATTTTCAAAGTCGAAAATATAAATCCACTGATCTACAAGTTTTCCAGTCTAAAAAATGGATAGATAGAAATAAGAGTCAGTAAATTAAAAAAAAAAAAAAAAGAATAGAAAGAAATCAAAATAAATCTAAATTTCATATAGGGGAATTCGGGGTAAGATGAAGAATAGCATATTTGATTTCTTAAACAATAGATTATAGCTCTATTTATGGATTGGTATGAAAACAAGTGCGAGAGACCGTGATAAACAAATTAAAACGTTAGTCAAAAGGTTCGCTCATCGTTGATCAAGTATTTATTGCTTAAAGATTCTACAAAGTTAATTTTTGATCAAGATATATAAAGTCTCATACGTTCAAAGTTACAGTTATCTCATTAATTGCTTTAAACAATGATTAGCATATCTCAGTCATGCAGTGTTCCATGTAATTGACTGCGTTTCAATCTAATCAAGTAAAATGATTTTTCGCAAATCTTTGCTACATGATGCAATATTACGAGCTCATCGGAATATTACTCATCGGTTGCAATCATTGAATGTCTTATTTTTCAGATCACTGAAAACTTTCAGGTCAAACCAACGATCACACATTTTTTTAGCACATCTTAATGTACTAGTTACCTAAAAACATTTTCACCAACGAACTGTAATGTTTTTTATTAGGCATTCGGCAAAAATTGTAATTATACATGCGAGATGCTCCATTATTACAAATATATTTGTTTCATATTATTTTAAACGAAATGGTAATCCTTTGCTGAATTAAAGCAATATGACGAATAATTTCACTTTCCAACCTTGTTAATCATATATCTGTATAAATTAAGTTTCAGATGACAAAGTATCCGTTTACATTTCTGGTGCTCGTGAAAAATTAAAAAAAAAAAAAAATTAAGGTCATCTTGCCCCGTGTTTCCATATATATATATGTATATAATTACCACAGTCAATCGATCAACAGATTCATTGTTCAGTTTTAGAATTGCCAAAAAAAACACTATTAGTGTTACATATTACCTCGCATGAAGCAATGGATTGGATTCCGTCCCCAAGTGTTTCCTTGAACAATTGTTTTGTGCACGCGCCGATCAGCTTTTATTTTGTTCAGTGACCCATGCATTTGGTTACCGGACAGATAGAAATTTTATCAACTTTAAGGTAAGATACTTACTTTGGCTTTTTTTTTTGTTATTTTGGCGAAAAAAACCCGCTTTATTATTCATTGAGTCGATCAAAAATTCTGGCTGTGGTAAAAAAGATGCATGGCCTTGGATGTGCTCATTTATGTTTGGAATGAAAATGAAGTTCTTCGATTGGCAAGCTAATCGTTAAAGCGTAGTTAAAAAAAAAAAAATAGCGACTTTCCTCACTCTTAATTTAACAAATGAACCATTTTAGCTTCAGCCGATTGGAGTCAACTTATCCAAACCTGACTATAGTTGCTTCGTGTATGCCGTCGCATTTACGTCAGTAACTAGTAGCCCGTTGAATTTTCACAATGAATAACTAACACTATAATTGTTCTTTTTTCAAATAAAAATTTTCAAATAAAAATTTTCAAATAAAAAATTAGAATCAACTTCAAAAACTGCAGCAAGGAAATTGCTTTAAAAAAGTAAAAATAATTTCATTCTTTAAACAACATCTTTACTACTTTTTGAACATAGTTTTTGAAGTCTGCGCAAAAATGATAGGGAAAAGGATTTGTAACCATTTTTCATTTACATTTTTCATGAAAATCAGTCAAAATTCAAACGAAATATTTATATTGATAATATGTTAAAAATGTTGTATGCTATTTTTATTGAAGAACCTATGTCAATTAAAATTTACATTTGTAATTGAATTATGTTTAAGTATGATTTTATCGACTGTTTTTGCGTCGACTTCAAAAATTATGTTCAAAAAGTACTATAGATGTTATTCAAAGAATGAAATTATTTTTTACTTTTTAGAGCAATTTCCAGCTGCAGTTTTTGAGGTCGGTTCTATTTTTTATTTAAAAAATTTTATTTCGTTCTTTTTAATGTAAATATATTTCAAAAATAGTGTGTCACCATCACTAAACTTCACCCTATTTTTCATACAAATCCTGAATATAAAATTTTTTAAACGACTGGCACTAAAAACTAATCCTAATCACAAATAGCAGAGATTGAGAGGTCTACACTGCCGTTTGGCAGGTAAAGGGCAGTAACTGCCATTTTCTTTTTTGCATTTTGTCATCTATTGTACGTTAGCTTTGTTGTACAAGCTTGCTTATTTGGTTCCCGCTGAAAGAAACGTCCGATTCCAACATTTCCCCATTGTTAGTATTCAATCCACACTCATTTCTTCAAATATCTCGAAAACTGATTTCTGAATACCCACCTCAACATCAAAAACATCTGAGTGAACAACAAATCACTCCCTTTTCCACTCTTAGGGTATGATTTTTTTTTCCAAATTTATATGGGACCTACTTCAGGGTTATACACTTTCCAAAAAAAAAATCGGACAATTCTGAAAAAAATTATGCGTGATCATACATATTATATATATTCCTGGTCAACTTGAGAAACTCTTCCGTTTTTTCGACGGTTACAAAAAAGCACTGAATTCTGTTGATTAGGTACATAGTCGATATTTAGTTAGTAACTTCTACTGCAAATGACATCACACCCGATACCAACATGCATAGAATAATACTGAGACAACAATAAAATCCTTTTTAAAGATTGGTCAACCAATTACAGTTTTTAAAATCACGCGTCTACAATGTTCACCAATGAAATCTAATTTGAATAATCAATGAGTGTATGCTTCCAGTAGACGTTTATTACTCACTGAATGCATGAAGAATTTCAATCTTAGTAGTTTCACATTAATTTAAAACTAGTACAAAATAAAATATTTCACTCAGTAGTTACCTTTTTTGAAATTTCCTTCATACGAATAGAATCCATTTCCAGTTTCTGTACAACTGACTTTACACAGTCATGCTTTTTAGCTGACTTCAGCAAACCTGCAAATAGAAAGCAGTATAATTTTTTTATGATGCAATATTTTATCATAAATTTAAATTTAGAGATGAACTCATTCTCATTAGAATTCATTGTAGAATTTTTAAAAACAATTTGGTCGTTTATTTTTCAAGAAATTGCAATAGACAATTTGAAAATTTAGCAGCAAGGCGCAATTGTAAAGTTTTTTTTTTTTTTTTTTTTTTTTAACAGAGATGGTAAAGATTCATCTCCATCTTTTAACAGAAAAATTAACTAATATCCACCCAATGAGTCTTATTTTTGGAGAAAATCTTCAGCTAAACTCTCTCAACAGAGTTATTTAAAAATATTCTCTCCACTTTTTCAGACTTTCATAATTTCTATCATCAACGGAATAGGATATTTTGTCTGTCGTTTTCTTTGACTCCAAGAAGCTTCCAAAAGGGTAAACAACTTTTTCTGCCGTCTTCCAATTGAATGAACTTTGGAAAACTGGACATTCAAGTCACGGTATCTTTGAAAGATCATTAAAAAAAAAAAAAAAAAAAAAAACGCGAAAGGAGATGGGACTTGGAAGTTCTTACCGTAAAATAAGGGATTAAGTAAATTAAGCACAAAAAGTCAAAATGTAAAGAGGATACTCTTGTTCATTTAAGCTTTTGACCTTTCCTAATGATGGTCATTTTAAAAAGATATATGGGAAATCCTCAACTCACTTTTATATTGGTTATTCATGTTAGATGAAGCAGTTTTTCCGATGCGCTAAATAAAATCGTTACTAAATCAACACCTAACAAGTTAAAAGATAAAAATAACTCTTTTACTCTGAAGATGATTAATCATTTTTATCCTTTGAAATACGTGCTAAGCTAAACATTCTAGCCAGATCCTTTCAATATAATTAATTTGAATACCTATGCCATGAAAACGAATTAATATCGGGAATAGGGGAGAGTGGGGCACAGTGGGAAAAGGGTACAATGGGACAAATGGAGTCGTTTCTGTAATTCGAATACTAAAAACTAATAAAGTGAATCATATTTTAGTTAACCTCTACGGTAACACTTAGCATAGTAGCCAATATGCAACATTTCATCTTTTAAGGAAGCGGTAGCCCTTTTTATTTTTACTATGAATGTTCGCTAAATCATGCACGTTTTATTTTTTATGGATGTAAGGTTAATTTTCCTTTTATCAACATCAATGAACTAATTTAAAACTGAGGCTTAATTACATGCATTTAATGTTCTTTGTTTTATTTATAAAGTTTGTAAAAATTTCGACTATCTGAAAACATTTCTTTGTGGATACGATGGGAAAGTGTCCTACTGTTCCTCAATATAGAGTAAACATTTTGCAATAATGTATAGTTAATATATTATGAAACAAAGATTTTAATGAAATTCTTAACGGACATCGATTTTAATAAGTTTTTTTTTAAAACTATTTTCAATGGCATTTTTACGTATACAGGCGCGTCCCTCGTATAACACGGTTAATTCGTTCCGTGTAGTATCGAAACTTTTTATATGAGACTTTTTAAAAACAACTTTCTAACTTAATATTTACACTAATTAATCACGTACATACTCGCAGTAAAAATCATGTCAGTATGCATCGTGTTGTATCGAAACCGTGTTCCGTGTTGTATCGAAACCGTGTAATACGAGACTTAGAAATAATGTGAACCAATTGATGTGTACCGTGTTATATTGAAACCAAGTTTCATAAAAAAAGTAAAAACTTAAGAGTTATCAAACATTAACAGAATGTATTAAACAAAAATGAAAAATTCCATCTTTTTTAAACATAACTTTCATGTTATATCAAAAACATGAAGTATTAAATTCAAGTTTTGCACCGTGTAACATCGAAACTGTGTCGCGAATTCGATACCGTGTAATATCGAAACCGCGTTATACGAGGGGCGCCTGTATCTAAAGATTGCATTTGGTACCCCACTTATCTGCTGATACTGTTAGAATATTACTAAAGAATATTTCTTTTGAATTGTTATCTGAATACATTATTCTGAGTTTTTGTGTTTCCAAATACGTAATAATACTCTGAAACTGCCAAAGTAACGACATGCTGCGGTTCAAAAACAGACTTCCAATGTTTTTCTCGGTTAAAAGGAAGTTTTTATTATCTTTTAACTTCTATCATTCCAATTTTCTTATTCTTTAAGATTTCATTTAATGCTACTTAATTATTCATTCTTTATTTACATCAAATTATATTTCGCAAACTAGCCGCCAGGACGGCTAGATAAGCCGCCATCGGCGCCAGGCTCGACCTCCTGCGTCAGGTTGATGTACACCACCTTCTGCGGTGTACTTCGAGGGTTTCGCAGACTTCTTGCCTTTGCCTGCTGCAGGTTTCTGCAGCACCCAATTCCCTGGAAGTTCCGCAGGTTTACTTTTGGGCTTCGCCCCGTATTTACCCCCCGAGACAGTTTAAGTTAGTAAAAGAATTTAAATTGACGGTTTTGGGATGCAATTTACATTAGTTAAAAAAAAAAGAAAAAAATCATGGCATCAAAAAACGCGCTTTAAGCTTTTTTTTTTGCGCATCGAAAAACGTACTTCACTTAAAGCGGCTTGATAAACATTCGCTTTCCGTTCACGAATCACTTCCGCTTTGGCTTCTTCCCAGCAGCTCTAAAAGAGTGATTGAGGTAGAAAAATACAGTTTTTAATATCCCCGCTAGTTAAAGTCGCACAATTATAACACCTAGCTAAACATGTAGCCAGGAAAATTACAAATATACCTATACCTGGTTCGATGCTCAGTTTTCTGTCGTTCACCAGGAGTAGCGATGGCATAGATAATCACATACAATCAACTTGTATTATTTTACAAATAATTTTTCAACTCTGGCATTATGTTTAGTTAGTAGCTATTGTCTTGTATCGTAACAACTGCTTTCAAATATCTTGTGTACTACGCATATCTCGATCTGTATTTTATGAAAGTAATATGTTGTCATAAATCATCAATATGCTAATTTGTATATGTCTTCCTCAATGTCCCACTATACCCCACGCCTCACTGTGCGCCCGAGGGGCAAATTGGGCAATTAGAGCGCCTTACCAAACTCGGTTATTCAAAAATGTACTGAAAAAAGATTATGAACGAAAATTTTTTTTGTAGTAAGTTACCGCCCTAAGCCAGGGCTAAGGCAGAAATACTTAAAATACACAACCAGCTCAGTTATTCCATCCGAGGACTGCAGTTTCGTGCTTTTTAGCACTCATCAGCCCGGAATAGGAATCACATGAGCTGGTGGCGAAAATCCTCTTAAGGGAGCCAAGAGAGCCAAACAAACTGGTAGCTAATGTAGCTGGTAACATTAGCAAACATTCAAGAACAGGTACTTTTCAGTTGGTGCATCCCTAATTGTCGTTAAGCCTAAGTAAAAAAAAAATCTCACTCTGCCATTCTCATCGTGTTATTTGCCAACGAGATTGAGACCGAATAACGTACTATCCTTGTGATTTAGATTTGGTTTGTGGCGAAATCTTGCAAATCACGGTGCTCATTGACTTCGCTAATGGAAAAAGGATACAATAGCACATTAACGGCAAAGAGCAAATACTACGTTAACCCTTCGTTTCTTGGTCAGGTGAGGTGTTTTACACCCCAGAAGAATTTTAATTTTCCATTCAAACGTTTTGTAATGGTTACACAGAGAGATTTATATGTATACTTATGGTACTACTACTTCAGTTGCATTCATTTAAATAAGTAATCCAAAATTTAATGAACCTTTTCCTACATTAATATCTTTTAGTTTCATGGAATTTAAAAGAAATGTAATGTTGTGGCTACATACACCCCACTTAACCACTTACAACACAAGAAATCACAACATCCGTTAAAGGACAAATAATATACGATTCAGAGTTAGTATTCATAGTGAAGTAGAAAATACTGATAACGATTCATTGAAAAAAAAAAAAAAAAAACACACACACAACCATTAAAAGTTAAAATTACCTTTAGCATCCATGTTTCCAAAGGGTAGGTAACGAACTGGTGAACCTGTTTTGTCATATCCGAGCAAATTCAAGGGAAAATACTTAGCTACCTGAAATTTGAAATAGATCGGTATTCCAAGGAATGAACTTTCCAAAATACATAAAAATCACTTACTTTTTCATTTTACATTACATAGGCATTAGTTAGGACTTTTCTAAAATAAGCAAATTGAATAAAAAATGTTAGTCAAACCTGTTTTTATGCGCTCTTTTTTTTATTTTGTGGTTTTTTGGTACATTTGTAATAGCTGCTCCCATCTGCCGCAAATTTTTAAACGCATTGTAAACAACGCATTGTATGAGCTACCAATGAATTCTCCCGCCCACCTCCAAGAAATTTTATTTTTACTGAGGTCTTCATCCTTCACACAAAAACAGATTTGACTGTAATCTCCAAGAGAAATTTTCCAACAGAACTAAAGGCTATATTCTTCAAACAGAGATGAAAAAAAAAATTAATACCAGCTAAAGACCCGGAAGAAAAATTTCTATTGTGGAAAATAAAACATTTATATTATACAGTGAAACCTGTAAAGTTGACCACCTTTGTAAGTTGACCACTTGTCTAAGTTGACCGGTTTTGTCAGGAACGGAATGAGTCCTATCTTATTTAATGAAGGAAAACCTCTGTAACTTGACCACCTCTTTATCTTGACCACCTGTCTATCTTGACCTCTAATATACACCAGCTTTGGATTGGAGTATTGTAAAAAACCCTTTGTAAGTTGACCACTAGGCAAAAGCATTAGATTGTACTAAAGGTTTCATCAGTTATGCCTCAAATAAATAACCAGACATTTTAGAAAATCCTATATGTTTCCATCGAAAAACATTAGGCTGATGTTATGTCCCAGAAAATGCGCCTAACTTCAATAAGGTGTTATTTTGTTGAAAAGTAGATTACCATGGTTACAAATGTTCAAGAAAAAATCAAATGAAGAATTTGAGTAACTTTTGACTTATGAATTTTTAGGAATTGTTAATATCAAGTAAGTTGTTTTTCATTAGTAATGAGGCTTTTTTTTTTTTTTTTTTTGATCGATTCACAGAAATTTTAAATTTGTATGATACTTTACGAGTCATTCTGGTAAATAATCTCTAAAAATATTTAAACAACATTTTTTTTATATTGTTTTAAAGTAATGTTAAACAATGAAAGTGAGTTCAAAGTATTCCAATTAGTTAAAAATGAATGTATGGGACAAGAAATGACAAAAAAATAAAGTTTTCATTAGTACCATCTGTAAGTTGACCACCAAAGTGCTGCACCGCAAGTTGTCAACTTACACAGGTTTTACTGTATTTGGTATACAAATAAAAAATATTAACGGACTGAGAAAAGCATTGAACTCTGTATTAACCATATATTGCTCGCATAAAGCTACCACTCATCTATTCTACATCACTACTTTCCTCGGATTCAGATAGAGATTAAAACCTTTTCAATTGTCATTCTCAAGGAAGTACGTATGTTTGACAGTGGATAGTTTTCACGTAATAAACAAGCGCTATGATAGCCTTGAAAAGGTTATAAAACTTCCAATGTAAATATAGTAGATAATATCCATTGGACCATTGGAATAAAGTTTGGTGCTTATTTTCTTTGAGTAAGTTTTAATTTTTCGGTTGCCAAAAGTATGAATGTTGGAAAAGATTTCAGGGAGGAAATGTAACTGTCTAAAGATAGTTTCTTGCTTTATACCGAGGAACCACGTCCTAATAATTCTGCTTTTTTAGCGAATAGTAACATTATTTTATCTTTATAAAAATATATAAATCAGAAAAATAAAATTTAAACAAATGTTTTAGCAAAATTTTTTGACGTCAATTTTGCATTAGAAACTTAAACATGAATTTAAATGTAATAATATTACTTCTTCATGTGAACATCCACGAAGATTGATACCGACAGTACGAAATACTGGAAAACTTCATTTCCAGGTTCACCAAAAGATAAAACGGCGATGTGTCTTCACCTCCAAAACTTAGGCAATTTACTGAAGGGAAGAAAAAGTCTCGAGTTCCCTGCATGCAAGATAACTGCTAGCGACCGAACTCGGGACTTTCGGTCCCGAGTATTTAGCTGGCATACACTCGTCGGCTATTTTATTGTAAGGGATCTTGAATCCAAATCCCCGATGCTCTGACCTCTAAACTATCCCCTCCCCATTTTTTGAAAATTCTTTTAAAAAATTGAAAAATAAAGAAGCAATGTCTTTTCACCGTTTTCGACTGATTATTAGTGCAATAAAATGCTAACAATAAGGATTTTTTAAAAATCGTAATTTCGTTTTTTTCAAGTTCGTAAATTCTGAATTTTGTAAGAAATTCGCATGCAATAAAAGTTACATAATTATTTTAAGTTTAATGTTTCATGAAATGTTTATTACATACCTCTGGAGGCTTAAACATTTCAATATCATCAATATCATTCTTTTCTCTCCATTGAATATGCTGAAATAGTTAAAGTGCTTTAACAACAGTTTATAATTTATTTAGGTTAATGAATTTGAAGAAAAAGTATGTCAAGTATTAAACTTCAAGAATGTAAGTCAAATTGTTATTACATGGCAAATCAATCGCATGCACATCTTCGAAATTTGGCAACTACACGAGCTCTTATCTTAATATTGAGTGCTTGTGTCCGCGAGAGATACCTTAGTGGACAGAGTTATTGGTTAATAACAAGTAGTAATAATAATAATAATTACGGAATCTAACTGGGCCACGTAACTAATATCTCGTATTCGTTGGCTTCGGCGGTACTGAACTGGCAAAGATTTACCTTTAGATTATTTCCCAAAGATATCAAATGTTTTTTATATCTAACAACGTTAAAAATTAGAGAAAAAGATTCACGCTTTCGCTTGCGACTCTTATACTGCATTGACGAAGTCAATCGATTCATTGCAAATATAGGGACTTATGTTTTTAATGAATTTAAACAAATTTATTTCGGAATAGGATTTTGATGAAGTATTCACCGGAGTGAAAAAAAACCTGTTTATATTTAATTCATTTCCCCCCTAAGACCTATGAGTAAAATGTTTTAAAAATAAATGAAAACCACCTTATTTGTATCTTTAATATAATCTTAAAACATTAGCTACTAGAGAGCTGCATGAAAAGCTCGCCTGCTACATGAAAGTTTTTTTTTTGGCTAAAAAATCTCTGTTAACTTATGATCCCATAAACTAAATTCATAACCTATTAAAATCAGTTAGATTTTTTTGAGTACACATGTGGTTAGTAAAATGGAATAAAAAAAAAGAAGACATTTCATTAACAAAACAAGAACAATTTCGTGACAAAAGTTAAAATTTATCCAAAAACTTAGAGACTTTTTGCGTTACGAGAAATGGTATTCAAGGCTAAAAAATTATTAATTTGATTCCAGACGATGCATTAGTGAAGGACGTGGGAAAGAAAATATTTATCCCTTTCTCGACATGATTATGCGGTAAACGTAGAAACTGTTATTTAAAACAGTTATACACTAGAAGACCGTGGCGTTTCCAAGGAGAAGGAGAATTTTTTGGAATAAAACTCCCCCCCCCCCAAACACCGTAAATTTTCTTTTTTCCTCGTAGAAAACGAGTAAAATTAACCATATCCCCACTTTGAAGTTTTTCTCGCTGCGCCACAGTGCTTCTCCTAGTAGAAGAACAAGGTAACTTGTCAGCCCGCGAAAAGAATCCCCATAAAATCTTACTAATTCCAGGTTATGAGGTTTGTTGTTCAATGTTTATTGTTTCAAGTTGACTGATATCAAGGAAAGAAAACAATTTCAGTAAGTTAAAAAACTCCAGATGTATAATGTTGATGATTTGGAAGAGCTTACGTTTCGTTCTTTAGACATTCAGGCGTAAAAATTAAAAATGTTCTCCCCTAATTGCTTATTCATACAATTTTCACTCCATTCCCAAAGAAAATGAAATTTTCAAGCGATTAGGATATATATCGATTTCAGATTTACTATGTCTGAAACTATGACAAAAGAAATGAAGACTGTCTCACTGTGGACCTTTTCCCCTTGGATTTACATCGCTTTGTACGTTACTTAAGGTACTGTTTTAGTTGTATTTTTATTAGCAAATACAAAATCCATTAAATTGTTTACTTCTCTAATTTTCTGAATATAAGGATGGGTTACAACACAAACTTCCCCACTTACGTAAAAAAGAAGAAAAGTTGAAAGTTCAAACTAATACACAGTTTAAAGTTTTTTGGTACACATTACCGTTATTAAGTTATACCTGCGATTGATTTTCCTCAGGAGAGGTATTTTTAGATGCGGAAAACTTCAGCAATGCAACCGCTCAGATCTTTCCAATTACGCAAACGCGCGTACATGCAAGAACTTGCGTCACACTGCTCTTAAACACTTAACGCCTCCCTCCCCTCCTCATCAATATCGACCACAAAATTACAGTTAATACTGCAAAGCACAACATCAAATGCACTTTAATAAAGAAACATTAGTGTTTGCGAAAAGAAAAACTTACGCCACTTCTTAATGCTTATTTAAATTACGCATTCCCGGTTCCACTCCAAGGATGCACGAGACTGGATAGCACGCGACAACTCAAAACGTTTTTTTTTGTCACGTTTTTCCTTGAAACGAAACCTGGAAGGTTATGAAGCTTTTTTTTTAGGTTTCTTCCCCTGCTATTAATTTTTTTCATTTGAACGAGGAAAAGTTCTTCCGGATGCGTTTAATATTCAGTGGCTTTATTGCACTACAAATGAACCAAGCCGATTGTTTCAAAAAAATTTTTTCAGGAGGGGAGGGGGTGTCAGTCCTTCGCATCTTCGTATTACATAATAGGATTGCTCAATATGAGCCAGTGATAAACAGTGCGTTACACGAACCCTATGCGCTGCCTTTTATACGTTAATCAACTCTCAGTTGAAATAAAAGCTGTTTCTAAGATTATTTTTATGCATTAAAACACGCAGGGATAAAGGACGCTCAAATCGTTTCAGAAATTAAACCAGTACCCAAATTTAATACCAAAATATTTAATAGATCAACGCTCAATTAGAAAGTTAAAATGATATGTGGTTAAATTATTAAAGAATACAACACTTTTGACATAATCTGTATAAGATAACGTTGAAAATAGTTAAATTGCGGCGATCACCGTTAATGTATGGGGTAAATAAAATATATAAAAAACTGACATACAAGTGTTCGAACTCCTGTTTAGAATATCCATATATACATTTTGCTCGATAGTGAATAATATATAGGAAGAAAATATTTACTTCTTTGCACGAGTACAATAAACGAGAAATCCAACGTTACTAAAGCACAAATGATAAATAGTGAGTAAAAGCGTATGGGGGGGGCAGATGAAACCATACACAAAGGGATTCATTGTAACGTCGAAACACGCAAATCCAATCTTCTCTTTTCTTCAATAACGAAAGTTTTTGCGTCGACATAATACGTTTACTGTTTGAATTCACCGCTCTAACGTACGAATGTTTTTGAGCTGTATATAAAGCTAGCGTTTAATCTTTAAAATGTGCATTTCATTTTCTAAAAAAATAGTTTGAGATTGAACATTTACATTCAATAGCGTAACGAAACACTAAGACTTCAAGGAATTCTTTTCCTTGAATCGGCAAAACGTCAAAGTTGATTGACAAATTTTTGAGCTCACAGATTATTCAAATAGTCTTTTGCCATTGTTCATTTATTAAGGGCGATGGGCACTCTGAGAAAAAGCAATAAACGCTCGTTAAGGACTAACATAAATCTATAGAAACGTAATAAGTGTTATCCTTATATTCCCGTTTTGTGTGATAAAAGATCCATGAGGCAAATCGAGTTTTGTCCATCATAAAATCCTTTTCATTCTCACTTAGATCAGAAACCATGGTCTTAGAATCGGATTGACCTTATTTTGAAGCAAAAACTTTCGGGTTGTCCTTGATTTACTTTTGTCGCATTTTGATAATGTATTTTCATTTTTTAAAAATACTTAATACATTTCATATAACAATTCATCGAGCGTAACTTACGTTTCTCAGCATGTCTTCTGCTTTGTTGAGATTGTGGTCTCGAGCTGAAATGAGAAACGAGCACATGATACAATTTCTGCATAAAATGTAAAAGAAAAGTCTTGTTTTAATACGTTAAAGTGCACTCAAAACATTGAGACATTACCACTGCCTCGAATATTGTAACTGCACTTGCTAGAAAATAATTTGATTTGAAACTGAATCGAGTGAAAATACTGTTTAGTAGTAGCACAATTTTAAACAGTACAAGTTTACAATACTTTTTAAACAAAGTATCGAAAGACAAATTAGTACATTGAAGCCAATTAGGAAAAACAAGACTTCGATGAGGGTGGAGTTTACTTTGTTTCTGAGAAATGCTAAGACATCTAACATTACATTAAACGGCATGCATCAAGCTTTTGTACATCTCTAAATGTGAGATTTTCATCGTTAAAAAGATATTTTGCGCTAGTTTCCTTCAATTTAAGAATATGCCATATTTGCATAATAAGGCGCTCAACCAATGCATTTAACTGGCAAATAAACGAGTATTTAAATATGCTATTGATTAAACATTTTCTTTCAGATGAAGAATGTGGGAACTGCCATTAAATTACCTTTAGACACATTGCATTTTTAGCTATTTTTAAAGACAGAATTTTGGGTCGTCATCAAGATCCGGTTTCTATTTATAGTTATGGTTTGCGGATTCAGAAGGAAATATACAAGCTGAGGAACAATTCAATGATGAAATGTATGAAACATTCAGGTACCACTTCCTCGAGGAAGACAGATCAGCAAAATGACTCAAATGTGTCAAAGGAGAAAAAATATTTGCGTCCTCAGAGTATTAACTTTCAAAAGTATTTAATTTTAACAGATTCAGCAAATTTTGGGTCATATTAAAACATAGCTTGGCAATGTATTTCGATTAAAATGCATTTTTAAGTGTACTTTTTCTGCATTCGCTTACTTGATTATTTTTCTTATTTAGAGTTTATTACTTTGACACTCCAGTTACAGAACTTCGATGTTAATTCTTAACCATTAGCGTTTCAGATACATGAAACTTCTACTGACACACATACCCCGTTACAAAAGGGCCAATTAATTAACCTAGATTTCCAGTTTTAAAAGGTTTTGCATTTCGTAAGGATTTTGATTTTTAATTTTACACAATTGCGTGTAGAGAATGGCGATTAAGTTTTAAACTTGAAAGATTGCACTACGTGGTTTAAGATAAAAAAATAAGGTCCTTCGAGTAGAATAAATAGAATAAACAAAAACATTTAACCTAGAGTATTCAGCATTCTACTTAAAAATATTGTAGAGCACAGCTTAGCTTACTTATTGCTTGTCAAAAATATAGTCTTTAAAAGTGTTTTAGCTTCATAGTGTGTATTTTCAGTTGCAAGTAGTTTTCAACTTATAACTTTTACAGTTTAAAGTATATCATGCATAAAATATTACAAAATATTTAAATGGCCAATAAAAAAAATACCGTTCCAAAGAATAATAGCGCAAAATGTTTTAAAATGTCAACTACATCAAATTAGTCAACTATCAATCAGTATCGGCGAAGAAATTAAAATATAGTTTTTATATGTTTACTTATCAAAGTTTCGTAGTGGTCGAATAAAAAAATGACAATTAGAGACTTACTAAGAAACTTTGTCAAATTTTAAACTATTCAAAAAGTTAACTATTGGAAAATAACTTATACTATTTTTATTTTCCAGATAAATCGCGTGTAGTTCTACAAAAACACTGCGCTTCTATTGATTAGCAGCGTTAGCTCATTAGCATTAATGTAAAGAAAAGGAAACATCTAGTAACATTTTACCAGGATAATTGCAAACAAAACAGCAATTTTTAATTATCTTTTATATTTCTACCGTTTTTAGAACTACCACAATGTGTTCATTTCATATGAGAAAGGGATAGACATAGAAACAAATATTTAACAATAATTGTAATCCGTAGAACTAAAATTGTCACGTACCTCTAAGAAATCTGAGAAATAGATAATCGTCACTTTTGTGCTCAAGCTTCATTTCTGAGGACAGCCTGTTCCTCAACTAGAATAATAAAGTGAAATAGTTAAGTTTCTCATAAAAAAAAAAAAAAAAAAAAAAAAAAAAAAATCAGATACCATTTTAACACCTAACTGGTGAGGTAATTTTTTGTAACAGTTATGAGACGATGTTGTGCAACCCCACATTTATATTCCTCCACCAAATTCAATGAATTAAAGTGGAAAAATTTAAAACTATTTTTTCTTATTTATGCAGAGTAAGTACAATTGAAACAGTCGAGTGACATCCATGTACACATAAAGACACATATCGCACACCGGTAAAGAAAGTGATATAACTCAAAATATTGAAGAAACGCACTGTTGATTTAAATCTATATAAACTTAATACTCTTTCTTATCATAAAACTCGTGAACGTTAGCTTACATAACGGGTACGTGGTGGCATAAAAACTATATTATCAATAGAGACACATCATTAAAATTTTATAATTTGGAAGAAAAACTTAGTTTTATTATTAATTTAGACAACAAAAACTAACCAATAAGCGTCACATCCTAATTTATTTGCGGGTATTGTAATATTTGAGACTAAATCACTTAGAACTATTACGCAAAATCTTGATTTTCTCCAATGCTGTTTTTTTGAGTTCTGTCCCTTTCCTTGTCGGGGTGCGATAAGTAAACATTTAAAAACGTTTAAAAGCCAGAATACAATTCTTCTGGGGTGTAAAACACCCAACCTTCTTAGTTGAGGGTTAAAACATGTGGTTGAAAAAAAAAGGAGAGTCTATATGCGAGAATATTCCGTATTTAAGGGGAAAAAATCAAACACTGAATATTTTCACTTTTCTTCTAGAGAGAGTCAAAATTGGCTAGATTTTTTTTTTTTTCCTGCTGAAAAGTTAATCTCACACAGAATGGTGTCTAAGCTCTTCGCTTTGTGATGCGGTGGTAAACGCTGCAGAACATTTTAAGTCTTTAGTAGAGAAGTTACAAAAAGTACCAAGAAGTGCAAATTAGGTTCTTCAATTTGATGACTATATTTTCTTACTAGAGTAGAACTAGTAGACTGTTTCTGTTAGCTGTTACATACAGCACAATATTTGCAAGAAGTAACATCACGCATTAGCAGTATTTAAATCTGCAATATCTTTAATTCCAATTTGATACCCACTGTTTTATTATATTACCAAAAGTTTGGCGGTATCTTATATTCGATTGATTTTTAGTACAACTGAAATAAGAAAGCAACAGTTTTGAATCAAAATGTTTCCACAATAAGCACTTTCATTAACATTCATAGTTATCATTAATGACTTTTAATTTCTTATAGCTAATATAAAAAACAAAACAGACCGCAGCATTTCTCATCTTCAGTTTGACCCAAACCATTTGAAAAAAATTGAAGTACTTACGCGTGACTTATGTACGATGTTTTCCTCGATAGTTATAATTACCATCGTTTAATTTACTACCTTTCCGATGTTTTTCAATAAATACGGCATATTGAATAAATCTCCACTTGTGTCACTCAATACATACGATTCTTTCAATGTATTTGAATAATTACTGATTTTAACAAAAACCGACGAATCCCTTTATCGATCCGATAACCTTTTCCTGGTACTTTAAGAAATTGAAGAAACATCAAATTTAAATCAGTATCTATAGCAACGTCTATCTATGGGCAGGAATGGATACAAGGGAAGTACCATGAACCCCACCCCCAAAACGGTCGACAATAGCATCCGTCCACATTGCTTTCAAACACTTAATGAATAAAATGTAGTCGATTTCAGTAGGCTTCTCAGTTCATTAATTATTTTTGAAAGTAAATATTTGAAATACTACTTTTTTTTCATTGCTTATAAAAATAATTTGTAACATTTAGGGTAGGTGGGGGTAAAGCCCCGCGATTTACAGCTTTTACAACATCATGGCCAAGAAATAATAGATTTTTCAGCTTTTTTTAATTAGAGTCTTAGAACGGTTTGTTGCCTACACCTCCAAATTCAAACTGTCCGATTTGTAATTATCCAGAAATTATCAATTTAGTAGAAAATTAAAATTGCGGGGTTTTACACCATAAAATATGGGGTAAAGCCCCGCAATGCGGATCTTTACCCCATTCAAGATGAATGTGAAGAATAAGAGTGACTGCTTTATGAAAACACTTGACAACCCCTACAATGTCATTGATTTATTGTTATTTAACAGTATTGAACTCTAATATCTCATAAATGTAAAATGATTTTTTAAAAACTGCAACAAAAATGCATTCGTCTCCACAAAAGAATCTTTATCATAACATTACGACGCTACCAGGTTAGTTTTGTTGCAAATAGTTCACCCAGTTGAGCCTTCTAAAGCAGTTATTGCGTTGTGAAACCATGCTGTCCTGTGAGGTTACGACAATTTTTGAAATTATGTCTTCATTTACAATGAATGACTGTTTCTCAGTAAAATTGCTGGATACTGGATTATTTGTTATGAAAAAAACCCTTTTACATAGCCTTCTCCTTCTTGGCATATTGGAGTTGTCTTGGCCTCAATGAGCAGGAATAAGCTTTGACTATTTCCCTACACTCTTACTCTAAGTGAAGGGAAATCTGTTTTCTTTGAAATCCAAGCTTTTAGTTCATTTTCTTCAGAGACTTCTTCATCCGACCTTTTTGAATCGATTTTTAATGTCTACCATACAAAACGCAGAAACCGCGGCAATTAACTTAGTGTTTCATTAAGCTTGACGTTTCTCGTGGCTTTGATTTTTTTTTCTTTTATAAGTACTGGGACAAAAAATCATACCTACGTAAATGAAAAAAAAAAAAGGAAATTATATTTTATTGTTGGAAGCATATTTGGACTGATATGCACGTAAGGTTTTACACATAAAAATCCTATCCAAATTGAATATTTATTAATAATTGTCCACCGACAACTTATTTTTGAAGTATAAGGAACTATGCACAAAACACATGCTAAACAAAAATGCCAATAATATTTCAAAAATTACAATTTTAAGCCCAGTGAGGCAAATTTCCACACTTTTGAGATGCGAGGATTCACCCCAAAACAGCTGCGGGGATTTTCCCCATTTTGCCACTTTCTAAAAAACGCGCCCTGTTGTTTTAAAACAGGGATTAGAATAGCTATTTTCCCTCAAAGGCGAAGCTTTAATGCAACAGTGTCAACGTGTAAATCCTTGATTATTCTTTTCGAACCTTACATTTTCCAATATTCAAATAATACTCTAGAAAAGTTAGATCAAAATAGTAAAAAACAAATTTCCCATTTTTCTCGTGTTTGTAGTGCCTGAGTCAAGACAAAATTTCATGACACAATAGATTTTAATAGGAACAACCTACCACCTGGAAGTAAACTTCTCACTCCAAAAAGTCGGTGCAGAGTTTTACTCCGAGCGGGGCTTTACCCCCACCTACTCTATACCCTTTTATGTATCGTATTCCTGGTCTATTTGGTGCTTTTTATCAACACCCAAGCAGTTTCAAAATTTTTTCGAACCCAAAATCGTAGATTTGTTTATGGGAGGGGGGGGGGGGTCATTATTCAGCATGACTTCCCTTAAAAGGAGAGTCTGTATCCGCCCCTGTCCATGGGGGAGACGAAAAGTAAGAACCCGGCTTTATCAGACACGTTATACGCAGACCTCGTAATCTATTTCCCTTTTAGTGCAAACAAATCTACTGTAAAATATATGAATTTAACAGCAGCAATATAAAACCATTAGTCGATGCAATGAGATATCAGTAAGTGTCGATAGCAATTGAGAATTACATTCTGAAAATTCATTATTCCAATATATCTACATTGATTAATTTTTTGCTCTACTACTGTAGCTCAGTTAAAACATTTAGATACATAATTGCACCGAAGTATTTTCATTAAATATTATCAACAACAGTTACGTCAACATCGCGTAAAATGTAATTACCAAGGCGTTCGAAAAGCTATTTGTTTTGACGGAGATCGAGAGCAGCCTTCAAGGTTCTCTCAAAATGTTTGACAGCTAAGAGATTGACCCAATAAGTTCAGAGTGAATTTCCCGGCTCTTCAGAAAAGACAATTAGAAAATCCTCTAGGAACTGTTAAAGGGCAATGTCCTTGTGCTAAACAGGTCACTTTGGAAAAAAACACCTAGAATAGGAGGAAGATAAAAGTTTGACAACTATAATTGATCTAAGTTGTGCAGCGCAAAAGTTACACAACTTACGAAATTTTGTTCTGGAAGTTACTTTCATTGCAACATTCCGAAAGGGTAAAAGGTCAGTTTTTTTTTTTTTTTTTTTTTGAAGAAAAGGGAAAGTGGTAAAAGAAATGAAAATTATTGGATATCTTTTTTTAAAAAAATATAAAAGCATAAATGTTGCGTTAAAACCAGAGATTGTAGCAAATAGAGGAATAACTGTACCCTTATTGGAAATAAGTTGCGATATGTATGAAATAATCAAAAATGAAAACTTAGTTTACAACCTAATACGCTTATTGAAAAAAATACTTAAAAATAACCTTGGTTTAGAACCAGTAATCGAATTGAATGAGGGCTGATTATTGAAATACTTATTTTTAGGTATTTATTTGTGTGTAGTTAGTGATTACTTTTAAGTGCAATGGTATAGAAATGACAAAACATTACTATGAGTTGAAACATAAATAGAAAATAAACACGCATTTCAGGATAACAGGCACTCATTTTCCAGTACAAAAACATACGACTATCGATATCCGCTTGCGACTTGAAGCTAATTTTCTTTTGCAGTGAGAAATGTTTCATTGTAGGCACAAAACACATGTTTAGAACATTTTTCACTTTGTGCGGTAAAGCTCTTTTCTTTTTATTAACCAGGGGTTTATTGGTTGTAGCTTTGTTGAAACAAAGTTGCCAAATTCATGATATTAGTGAAATGTATAAAACGATGGTTTAATGTGTTACACATAAAACACATTTGTTGAAAAATCAGTATTCGGTGCTTAGTAATTCCTTGCCTCATCGGTCCTAGTTAGAGATGAGACATAGAACCTTCAGCAACAGTTATTGCTAAATCAAAATACAATACGATCTCTATGATTTTATATCGATGATTGATTATAGATGTTTTCCTAATCTTAGCAATTTTGACGCTTGACTTTTTTTTTTTTTTTTGAGAAATAACTCAATTTTCAATTAGTATTTTTTCTCATTTTATTTTATATAAGACAGTACAGTAGAACCGTGTTTGTCCGAATCTCCGGTTATCCAGACCGTGTTTATCCAAATCTCCGGTTATTCAGATCAATTTTGTAACGTTTCACTTAAACTGTAATAGCAAGAACGGAACTAAAAATGTACCAAATATTCCTTTTTAAACAATTTTTGATTAAATGTAAACTTTTATATAGGACGCACAATAAATTATAGTAATCTAAAGAATAGAACGGTGTATTTGGAGCATCCGTCTGACACCATTGCAGCTGAACTATAAAAATAAAGTGTTCGTAAGAAACAATCCTATGTAGTTTTGTTACAAAGCATTTTTTTTGCTGTAATAAAAGATAAGTCAGCTTATTTAAAAATGTGTTCTGCTTACTTATCCGGATTGACTTTGTTCCCAGTTAGTTCACATAAACGAAGTTAATCTGTATTTTTAAAGCCATTAATACTATTACTTTTTAAATAAAACTATAAAATTGAACATGCTCCCTTTAAAAAACAAATTTTTAAATGCATTTAAATAAGTGTTAGTTGGTTTATCAGCACACTGTTAAAAATTTTCCGGAAAATTTACGGTAATTGTTACTGGCATCCATGTTGTCAGTAACTATTACCGTAAAAATCAAATGTTACTGTAAAATTTTACGGTTTCCTCGGTAGGCCACAGCAACCAGTTGGCGCTGGGATCGCTTATTTCTCCGGTACAAATTACCGTAAAAATCAGCGATGCGTCGGCGATGCAATTTTACAGTAACAATTACCAGAAAATCTTCCTGAATTTTTAACAGTGCACTCAATTTGATTATGTAAAGCTTTTATTTTTAGTGTACATTTGCGTATTGAAAATCATTAACATTATTTATTTAAAGGTGAAATCTATTGCGTTGTTTTACGAAATACTAAACATTTAACTTGTGTATTTGCACACTAAAAATGTTTAATAGAAAACTATGCGTTGGCGGTCAACTTGCCAAGATTTTGGAAATGTTTCCGGTTTATCAAGGATAAAACGCTATAGGGAAACTTAATAGTTAACACTGCTTATGAGCAATATATTTTTTCAAACAATAGAACATTAAACAAAAAAAAAAGCTTCATTTTTTTTTTAAATACAGTTTTGCAAAAAATGTGCGAAGGAACATTCTTTTCAAGGTTATCTGTTAACTTCGGTGAATACATTAAATGAATTTTTTTGAAGCTTGTGAAAGTTTGTTTTAGTAAGTTTCTTAAAGGTTTCTTTCGTACTTCTATGCTTGTTTTCGTTCAACTGCAAGTTTCATTAAATTATTTTGAATCGACAATGGGAATAATAGTCACAATGAAAATTTGACTTCCAGTTAGTTGTCTTTTGCTTTTTACTCAATAATGTAAATGTTTTTAAATCTGTACTCCCAAAAACGCATCTCTTGTATTCTCAGCTTCCTTCAGCAATAAAAAAAATCCATGATTTTTGCAAATAATTAGTAACGTTTATAAAAATTTAACTAGTTGATATAGAAACTAATTGATACCGTACGGGTTCTGATGATAATCTATACCACTAGAACTTTCTTAAAACAAGGACATTGATACGTCTGCATTCTTCTTTATAAAATAATTTTAAAAACTAGACCCTGCACTTCTACTATAATAACGTTCGCCATTACATTTTTAATCCTCTAAAAATTACCACTGTGTTCATTAAAAAACAAGCTTCGTTATAACGAAAACTGATACACCAGGAATCGTCATGAATCGAACTGTTGCTTATACAGAATGACATTTCTATTTTATCTTACGTTGAATATCAGAGGGGAAATAGCATAATTGAAAAAATATACATTTTGAAGTTATGTGCCACTATATAAAAATTATATAGAGAACATTTCAAGTAAAGGTATCCTTAATTACGTATGTAAGCAAAATTATTTTAAGTAGCCGCCGCACATTTTGGTAACTACTAAGTACTCGAAGAAATATTTTTAAACCGAGAAACTCATATTACTGGTTAATGTTGATACCATTCCAAAGAAAATAGAAAAGTTTGTTATCTGTGCAATTCCGTATTTTTCAGTAGTTAAACCTTTTTTTTTTGCAAGAAATGTAATTTTTACAGATGATTAATGAGTAACTGCACATGTATGATTGCAATTGGCCGACGCTTGTTTTGATGTAAACAGATTTTCATTTCTTGAGTAAAGATGTATTTTAAAAGTTTAATATTTTAAGATTTATTATGTTACTCATAAAAAAAACTTCGTTTATAAGAACGTTCAATAATGTCAAATACCTACCTCCAAATTCACGTATTGAATTTAAATTGATCAAAATTAAACATTACCCAACAACTTATCACCAAGATCAATGCTTTTAATATATGCGCCATTCCCCCAGTTATCTACATATTAACAATCTCATAAGTTATTTTTGAAAACTTTGGATCTCCTTCTGCAATGAACTAAAATTTTTGTAAAAAAATAAAGCTGATTATTTCAGAAAGCAAATCAGTTTCATTTTTCTCCTTTCCAAAAAGGGAAAGGATACTGCAGAGATTTTTCCGACTTACAAACACAAAAACAATGGGAAACTTGACCCTGAAAGGATCAGGGACATCTCTATCATTAATCCGTGCCTTAAAGCTGTTCCTTCTTCGCTTGAAGCAACATTCTTAGATGCGTAAGGATTTAGAAAGAAAGAATGTAAACATTTACAATGAAACTTTCATCTCTACTCGCATATCTCTTAATCTCCATAAGTGGCTTTATAACACATTGTTTGTTGTCAGGATGTGCACGATTGTATTATAATATTTGAACATGAAAGAGGAAAAAAGTTCTTTGATTTCTAATTGAAATGTATCGAAAGCATGTGTAGATTGGCTGGGAAAAAAACCGTCGTTTGCTTTTTATTTAATAACTTAAACGTTTATAGAAGTCTAGTAAGATTTCAAAAAAAATAATTTGTTCAAATACCGCTCACCGGCGACAGTACACCTCAAACATTTTAAAGACTTAAATAATAAATTTAAAATAAAAATTTAGTTTAAATTTTATATAACTTGCGTGTTGACGCAAACTGAAGCATAATTTATATTGGTACATCTTTAAAATTTCCCAATTTAGAAGAAAAATGGGAATATAATTATACATTATTGATTTAGCGTACAAAACTAGCCAGTAGTCATAACATGTAAATTTTTAATTATATTACAACACTATGTGACCGTAAATAAACTAAAAAATGGGATTTTTCACCGGTACTGCTTTTTTGAAATGTGTCAATATTGTTGCCGATGATCGATATGAATGTTTAAAGGTAATTAACGTAATAATGCCTAAATTTTCAAAGAAAATCACATGCATTGTGAACAACAAGGTTCAAGGTAGAGTCATACATGTATGAATTTCCCAGTAAACAACAGCGCGTAATTACGGAACTTTTTACTCTGAAGGACGTTTTAGGGCAAATAAGTTTAGCAATTTGTAATAAATTTGAAAATTTCAACCTTACTTTCCTGTATTTCTTTACTCTGCATTGGACATAAATTAATGTCGACAGCGAAATACTGAGGGAAAACATCCGTTACAGTTTAAATATGGAGTTTGACCTCGCACTTTTGAAATTAAACACTTTAGAGTTGCCTAGTTTAAACACGTATTATTCTTACTTCCAGATTGCTTAAAAACTTGATCCTTTTTCAAACATACTACTGGAATTAAAGTTTTTTTTTTGTTTTTAAAAATTTAAATAGATCATTGGCAGTCATCATAAAATAAATACAGATACATTAAACTCTATGTATCAAGAATTTCAAAAAAAAAAAAAGAGGTACAGTCCAAAATTTAAATTTTCAAAACCTTGAGTGCTCGATCGTGCGTATGTAGTTCGACAGAAGAGAAAAGGTTGAACAACGCTCTATTACTTCGTAATGAATACTATTATTCCTAAACTTGTCTTTAAAAATAGGTTCATAAGGAAAAAATTCGTAAATTATTAATCAAATGAAAAGTGAAATCCAGAAATGGTTGAATGTGTTTTCCCGTTAAACATTCAATGAAAATAAAGTGTCCCTTGACAATCAAAAGCTAGCCTTTCTTCTTAAACTATTTAATGTTAATTATTCTAGATAGCGTACATGATACATGCTCAATAGTTTCACATTTACTTGCATTTTTATGCAGCCTCAAGGTTTTTCGCTTTTTTTTCTTTCCTTTTTCACGATTTTTTCATCATTATTTAACATGATTAAATGCTGAAAATTAGTTGAAAAAGAAGATTTTAATTGTGAAAATGTTTTCAGCTAAACACCAGCTAAAAATCAGTTTAATCAGAAACTACGTAAAGTGAATCAGAACTGAATGTAAGTTCAAGGAACTTCTTGAATTTCCGTCCCCATTGCTCATTTTTTTACACACATGACGAAGTAAAATAATAGGTAGTTGCTTTCTAGTGTCAAAATTTACACCAATATTTTTTTCCTGTGCTTTATGTATCCCCTGTATAAGACAGCAAATTTGCTTTTTTTTTTTACAAAGCTGTTTAATGCACTTCTAAAGCTTTATTTGCTCTAAAAGCCACTCATTCTAAATCCACTTAAGCATATAACTCTATTTCGTGGGTAGGTTTAAATAAAAAAAATGCTATTTAAATTGCTAAACCTCCAATTTTTTTTTAATTTTAAAGAAACTACTTAAAACAAAAAAAAAAAAAATATAGAAACCTACCTCTGAAATAGATTTATCTTCTTCAATAGTCATTTCCTTGGTTGCAATGATGCTCATTTCCGGCAAAATACGATATAAATGTTTTCAGAACTGGCGATAAGGGACAGAACTTGAAATCTAAAAAAGAGAAAAAATACGACCTAAATTTTAAAAAAATATTGTAACTTGACGGAATTATAGTCACTAGTCTAGTTTTCAATAACAAGTTATTCATCAAAACTAACAAATTTCATATAATATTTACTTTCTGTTACGTGGACTCCTTAAAAAAAATTTTGAGCAAAAATGTCGTAAATAATGTGCATATGCACTTTAACGAATTCATGCATGTTTTTACTAATGACCACATAAAACCTTCTAATCATGTCTCTTAATTACGTAACGGTAATAAAGCAAGCTTTTAAACCTACAGGTTGAGTATTCGATCTTTATTAACAGTTGTAAAGCTTTTCAGAAATATATTAGTTACATCATTTCGAGTTTGCTAAATTTCCCTTGGTGACAATCTTAATGAAGTTTAGAACTATACACCACGTATATAGTAAGGGGGCGGAATAATAGGTATAAATGCAGAAAGAGGAGTAACATATCGACACGACTTTTCTCAGTCAAATCAAAGAAAATCGGATAAAGCTATAGCTAAATATGTAGCTTAAGTTATTGTAAAATAGTAACACTTTCAAGGTTCAAGTGGACTTTAAACTCTTCTGGTTGAAAAAGGTAATAAAATTTCGATTTTTTTTTACAGGTTAAGAGATATTAACGCTTTCAAAAATCTTTTGTTCCTAATTTTTCGTTAGAGTTTAGCTTGGACAAGTGCACATGTGGTCAAAAATTGTCTTGAAGTCACTCACATTGGCATAAAGTTCCACAGGAATAATATTCATCTAGTTTAAAATACATGACATACTCTATATTCCATTAAAAGGTAAGTGAGCACTGGAGTGCGTAGCAGTTTATTTGAAACTTTACATGTATTACTTCTAAGGAATTTTGTGCCTTTGTAGCTATCTTCAAGATATTGGATGACCCAATGCATTTAACTTATTTGAAATTCTCTCTGTTTTGAATTTCAAAGTAAAATTTCCGAATGAATTTCTCATGAAATACTATAAACGAGCAATGTACAAGACCAAAGCAGAAATCTTAGATAAAATTGAGCGGACGTATTATATGATACTACATTAGTAAGTGATAACAAATTTCATCATTAAAAGTTGTATTTGATACACTTAGCTAACCAGATCTGATTGATGTACTCAAATACAATTAATGAACAGCACATAAAACCACAGATAACATTTCTAATGAAATTGAGTGATCACATTGTTCATCGACGGCCATAACCATAAATCTCAAACTTCTGAAAAAGTAATAATTATCGAATTAAATATTAAATTCAATGTTTTTTTGCCACAGTATTGGAACAAAGCTGTTTTGCGTTTTGGATGTATGGTGGCATATAGCCAATAGAGACAACATTAAAATTTCAAAATAATATGAAACATCAATTTCACGCAATTAATACCACCAAAACTATCAGTATACAAAACAAACTTGTAGCGAATATAGTAGCATTTGAAACCTACAAAGCATAAAAAAGGGTAATACGTAATTTTTCTAATACAAATTTTATTTCTTGTCTCCGTGGAGAGATAAATGAATAACAAACCAATAATGAAATTGAAATTTACAACTTTAAAAAATAATCTATTTTAAATTTAACTAATTAGTTTTGAAATATTTTCAGAAAACACCGAAAGGACCTAAATGAAAGTTTTGAAATAAAAATTTAAAACTTAAATCTGCAATAAAATGGTACGAACCTCAAATAAATCGCGAATAGTTGGCAAGCACCAATATATCACTACACTGCGTAACCAAGAACTGCAGTATTCTCACTGGCGTGGTCAATATTTTATATTGACTCCTAAAAGGAACAAGATTGAGCCCAAGCCTCAACAGAACAACATTAGTGACGTAAAGTGAGGCTTTTAAACTCGATTACTTTCATCTCTAGTGATAGGAGGAACCTAAAGAAAAAGGATGTGCTCAATGTAGATTCGCCGGAGACCAGTTCCGACAATCCTCTTACGTCACTACAGTAAGGACAACGGAATCCCTAAAGGTAAGGGTTGGCGAAAGGTTATAAGAAAATAATTGTCGTTTCGGACTTTTTGTTTTTATTGACGGGAAAAATCATCGTTGGCCTTGAAAAATGATAAGGTAAGCTGATGGAAAATTCGGGAAGGTTTTTCTTTTTTGACAGTGAGCGTGTTCATATCGGCAGAGCAGATATTTTTAGTTTGTCAGTGACAACGCAATAGTTTTTTTTCTTATTTTCACAAATTTTCTTATAATTAAAGAAAAAAAAACTATTTTTGACTTGCATTAAGTATATTTTTCATTGGAGGGGGAAAACCCTGAGAGGTTTTAAATATTTGCTTTTCTAAACTTCATGATTAAAAGAAAGTATAGAATAGGACCCCTATTTGGGCAACAACGGACCCAGTACAGTTCGAGTTCGTAATGTGCCGAATTTGGATCACTACCAAAAGTTTCAACGTGTCGGACATTTATCAAACGATCGCTAAAATGTAATCGAGTAAAACTAATTAATTAAATTTAATGACTGAATTAATATTAAAAAAAAACTGTATTAACATAAAGTGTCATCCACAACAAGTTAAAAAATGTATTGGAACTTGAGTGATGGAAAATTAATATTTTATTAACGATTGGAAATTTGAACAGATATGTAAATATATATAGGAAGAGTGTGAACTAATAGTAGGAATTTAATAAAATAATGCATGAAAACTGAATAGTCATAAGTCACTTCCTTGCCTAATAATATTTATATGTAAGTAATCTAATTGTACCAGTCAAGACTTTTAATTTTCTTTCATCTGTATCATATCTACTTAAAAAGTGCAAAATATGTGTTTTAGATACAGTTGATATAAAATAATTAGAGTGTTTAACGTAACATCTGATCTGTGACTCTAACGTAACATTTTAAAAATGACTGCTATTATTTAAAACTTATTTATTTTAAAGTACACTTTAATTAGCAGTTTTGAATAAGTAAACATTGTGCTTGATTAAAAATATTTAGGGTGAACAATACCTCTAGAAATGTTGTAATAGAGAACTTCTGTCTACTTAAAAAAAAGTCTTCTTTAAAAGTCTTCTTTAAAAAGAAATGATTCCAGTTTAAAGATGAATTTTTATTTTTTAAAAAGAAGGGTGGTAAAGCAAAATGAGTACTTTGATGAATAGGCGTTCAACACAACAATCCAAGCTAAAGAAATAAGAAAATAGAAAGACACTCTTAACAAAGAAGGACGTTTATTTTTTCAGAAAATATCTCCACTAATTATTGAAATGAAGCAACGGCAACTCATTGGAAAACCTTTAAACATTTGTGGTGATATCTGGAATTAAGATGAATTCTTCAAAATTTTTTGAAATTTTTTTTTCAGTATTACATTTTAAATCAAGATATACAACAATATTCGTTTGATGAATCGTTAAGCCTTGAAGAATAATTTGTCGTTGAAACGTACTACGGAGTTTCTTATGACGACAGCTAGTACATTGACAGAATACTTGAACTTGGGAAACTATTAACTTGTATAAAGTTAATTGATTAAAATGTGGACATTAAGGATTTAATTAGCCCAAAAGAGAGGTTATTCGGCAGGGTTTTTTTTTTTTTTTTTGGCACATTCAAATTGAGTTAATTATGTAAACTGAATATTTCCATTCAATTTCTTACACCAATGTGGAAAAAAAGTAAAGAAAGAATCATAATGCAACATTAAAGTGTTCCTAAAAAGGGTAAAAGTAATGTACGTGCAAGATATTAATTACAAAAAGTTTTTTATATGTACGTATGGCTTGTTATTCGATGGTTACGTTAGTCACGTTACGTTAGTTACACACGGTTTTTCGTAAAAATACCACTAAGGACCAAAAAAAAAAAAAAAAAAAAAAAAATCAGCTATAATAAATATTTAATATTTTTCTTAAAATAGACTGTTTACCGTTTTTAAATGTGTCTACCAATTTTAAATGCCAGTGTAACTTTCAGAAAAATTTACCTCGTAACAAAAGCGTTGTTTCTCAGGGTTGCAAAAATGTTACGTTAGTCACAATGCCTTTTTTACTGAAAAAATACCTATCAGCGATTATTTTGCTTCAAATTCTTGGTGAAAATGAAAAGTTGTCACTTTGTACATTTTAAATCAGCATAATAAACAAAAAAAAAAAAAAAAAAATCTTCAGGTTTTAGGTAAAAAGAGTTAGGAAATAAGCTGCGAATGTTACGTTAGTCACTATGGAATGACCCTTCCCTCTCTTATAGCACATAAAGTAAGGAAATGATTCTTAAATTTTATCTGTTCAAACAGTTTTCTTTTAGTTAAATTACATTTTTTGTATATTTTTCTTACTGAAAAATATCATTGATTTACTTATTTATCGTGATTTTCGTAATCATTCTAAGCACAAAACCAGTAGCGTACATAGACTTCGATGCACCCCCCCCTCATAAGATATATATATTTTTAAATTTTAACATAGCGTTATTTTTTCAGAGCGTGCACCCTCATATCTCTTGTGCCCCCCGCGCTCTGGAGGTTGCGGGGGTGCTATGTACGCCACTGCACGAAACCAAGCGATAGTGAAGTAATGGAAAATATGTAAATTAGTAGCAATCAATATAACATAGTAAAAATTATTCTGCACGCATATCCCAGTTAACGAAATATGAGTTCTTCAAATATTCCATAATTTTAAGTTTCCAAATTTAGCAAGTTTCGGCAAGGAATGTTAGACATCCCTCACACGCTTTGCAAATAGATGTCCTTCCACGTGCATTATGTGAAAAAAAAAAAAAAAGCTGCCGGGTACTTTCATTTCCTCGCCTATTTTTTAAATTTCGCACTTTTCTTAAAAATTTGACTGATTTTAAGACTTATACCTCGATAACAGGGGTTAAACGGCAAATATTTTTTACGTCGGAAAGATGCCCCTATATGCTCTTTCATTTTCTACCTGTTTCAACTTTTTTCATTATTACACTATTAGTGGTTCCTTGGTAAGTACAAAGTACTGAATATTTTTACTGAACATGCACGAAATTTTAATTTTTGAAACTAATTTATTTATTTTACCATTAAGTTTTAAGGATTTACTTATTGATTCATGTGAATTCATGATTTCAAGCAAAATCACTTTTATATTCAGAGCAAAGTGAAGGATCTACTCAACTTCCAAGGTGTTTTATGGCTTAACAATAGAAATATTAGTTAAAAAATGATAAATTTTCAAGCCATCATGCATGCATTTTTTTTAATGCTAATCCTCAGGTTCACCGTCACAGGCAAATGCAAAAATATACTGGTACTAATACACATAAAGCACATCTCAAAAAGTTCGAATCAAAATAAAGAACGGAAAAAAAAACGAAGTTAGTTTAAAAAGCTCGCGCTAACTGCATACATTCAGCACCATAAAAAAGTATGCGATTAATCAAACATAATAAAAATGTAATAAAAATAAACATAGGAAGGATTGTTTGAAGCAGAAATATAATGAATACAATATTAGAAAATCAATATGCAACATTTGACAGATTAAACATACAGTGCTTGAATTTTTTTTTAGAAAACTTGTGAAGACAATTCAACGCGATTTTAACACGCATAGAAAAAAAATATCTCCTATAAAATCGAAATTGGAGGATGCCGACTTTCATCGATTATTCACCGGAAATATTCGGTCTTTCCCGATATCTTAGATTTGCGAATGCTGTTATTCACCGGCTAATGTCGACATTTTTCGGATTTCTCACTTTCAAGGTAACTACAAATCATGTTATTAGTTTTTAGTTCTGTAATATTTTTTGCAGTAAAAATATAAAATGTATTCCCTACTAATTACAAATGTCAACTAAGTAACAATGATTTCAAGTAAAGCAATCAAAAATAAAGAAATTAAAATGCGGCACATTTCCAACCAAGATTATCACTCACCGAAATTTATATTTTTCTTCCACACTTGCTTAGACTTGAAAAAGTTACTTCCCTGACAAATAATCATATGAAATTAACCGATGAAATTGAAAGTTTTCCTTCAAATTAAATGAAGATTCAGTAAGAAGCTTCTGAAGAAAACCCCACTAGCCATACACTTGTTAGCTACCTTCTTCTATGTGGATGTTGAGTCATTGGCATTGAACACAAGCAGTTCCACAAGATTGCAACTCAGATATAGGTCACACCATTTGGACTTGTTTATTGCATAAAACTGCACGGTTCTTTGTGCAATTATTTTGATTATATTTTGTTTAAAAACAAAACTTCCTCTCTAAATCTGGTTCAAAAGTTATGAAACACTAAAGATGAAGTTTCAAAACCTAGTTCAGTTGTTCGATTGAGCATCAGACAGAAATGGATTGCTTTAATGGAAATTAAAAAAAAAAAAAAAAAAGGTTTAATCAGAGCAAAAAATAAATCATGTTTTCCCATTACAATCGGTCATTCAACTTAGTTCCGATTATTTTTTTTTATAAACTTTTGGTAAAGGGCTTAAGATACGATACAAAGTAAAAGTTCAAGAAAGTACTTGAAAAGTTTCAATTATTTCCGGGCTATTGAAATAATTACAGTTTTATCAAAAGCATTAAATATTAATTTCTTTTAGATTGCTCACTTTGTGCAGTTTTGTCCTTTAGTATTATAAAATGAATATGTGTAAAGTTTGCTACTAAAATACTGAATAACATGTTTTAATGAGATGTTGAAATATAGCAATATTGTAGCACTTGTAACATTCAAGGTCTGCTTTGATAGTCTAATGTAGAGCTTTTCTATGTGCTCTTCTTTATTAAGTGAAATTATTGTTTTCGTATTTTAGATACAATTTAGACAACGTTAGTGCAGGACAATAACGAAGAGTACTTAATTTGCGGAATAACACCTAAAATGATAAATTTTTGTTTCAATTTCTTCAGTTTGAACATATGGTTGCTTCCTATGAATTTCGAATACAGCTAATTATTTTCATTAAAATGGTAATCAAAGAACAACTTCGGAGAAACTTCTTCTAAACACCTACAGCCCACTCCCCAAATTGTATACTTTTACTAACAACTAAAAAAAAAAAAAAAAAAAAAAAATCGTTCATGTTTATGTAGGTTGAAATTGTTTTATCTAAAAAAGAAGACTAACTGCACTACATAATTTCTATGTTTGTGCTTGTTTCAGTTTTAAATAAATGCTGCCTTGCTTTTATTGCATCTTGTACGTAAATAAGAATCTTTTACTTGAAACCTTTTCCTGTGCACACACATTTCCTATACTTTTCTTTTACTTCGCTAAAATCTAAGTAATTCAAGATATGTAGAAACAGCGTCTAAGAAATAAGATCAGAAAAGGTAACACATTTGCTCTCGGCAAAACTGTTTATAAAAAATGAAGTTGAAACAATGTACTTTCCAAAGGATTCCGCGATTCCTTTGCACTCATTTTGGAGTTTCATCACGTCGTTTGTTAGGATTGGTCTACAAATCAAGACGTGCAAACCATCGTGTGCTTTGCACTTTAGTCACCTTGATCTCACCTTTCACAATCCTTTCCACTTTTTTCTTTAGCAATGTGAGTATTTTTTTTCCTTTTTGTCGTCGTAAATAACTGTTAAAAATAATCACCAAATGCTGTAATGTCAAAACACTACGAGCATATTGTTTAAATTAATGTTTTTTTTTATCATATAGTATTATTTGATTATTGAAAAATTGTCAGTAATCGGAATGGATTAGTAATTTTTAAATGTGAACATAAACTTCAACCCCAATCTTGCAAAAAAAAAAACTATTAAATACTTTTCAAATTATTCTTTGAAATGATTTTCAAAAAAAAAAAAAAAAATCTAGTTTGTGATTTAATGTGTAATCTGTATAAGTATTAAGTATTTTTTGTACCTGTTACAATTTTTAAATTTTGTTGCTACCATTGGAGTCTCAGAATATGGGTTGGCAATTTTTATTGCAGGTTCATGTCCTAGAAAATTTTGCTCTTCACGGAGTGTGTGATCGCTCGTAAAGGTAACTGTTTACGCTTGCTTTTGGTTTACATAAGATAAACGCACCAGTAGTGGCCAGTGCTTCAGTTAAAATTTCTTAATAGGGCTTTAGTAGTGATCACTTGAAGGTTTATTTTTGAAAAACAGGATTCCAGGTTTCCCAACAGATTCAAACCTCCTGCTCGTTTGATGCAATTATGAACCCATTGAGAGACCTGGAATCCTATTTTTTCAAATATAAACATTTAAGTTGCCACAACACTGAAGCATTGGCCACTACTGGTGTGTTTACCGGGCTGCAAAAAAAAAAAAAAAAAAAAAAAAAAAAAAACGCAAACACCAATAAGTTGTTTCACAGTCACAATAGCTTAAGAAGAAAATATGATTTCTTAGAAAAAGAAACTGTTGTGACTACGGATTTAGGTGGAACTTGGGTACTGGTGCTTAGTGGGAAATAATGTTCACTCAAACATCGCTAACCAGGACTAAATTGAAAACTGTCGAAATTATGGTTATAGGAAGCTCAAACATTAGTATTGGAATGCAATGTTCAGCAAGAATATGGTAATAAGAATATGTGGTAATGTTAAGATAAATAAAGCGTCTTGTTAATATTTAAATTCATGGATTTTTTGAGTCTGTGAATGGCAAAAAAGCTTATAAACACATTTAGTTATGAAGCAGAAAAATAAATACATTCAATTTGTTTAAAATTTGAGCAGTAAAAGAACAATCACTAAAAGAATATTGAGCAAATGCAGAAGATATTAAAAGTAAAATATAAGAGAATTAACCGATTTAGAAATGAATTTCAAATAAAATAATGCAACTTTTCTCTTTATATAAATGCAGAAAAAATACTTGTCTTTTAACAGACTACATGTAAGATGAAACTTCCTCATATCATAGAAAATTATTACAGGAGACTCGATTTTGAGGGTTAAATAAGGTAATCGCTAAGCATTTACATAAAATGAAAAAAAAAAAGGAGTATAAACTATTTGCTTGATTTTAAGAAAAAAATCGAGTGCTCTAGAGAGTTCTTTAAACATCTTTTGCAAACTATAGATACAACGAAATTTTTTAGGAAGTGTCATTATCAGTTTTTTATGACTAATAACATATTTAACCCCTAACTGGAGAGTCTTTAAAGACAAATAACATATATTTAACCATTAACTGTATAGTTTTATAAGGCTAACGTAGCCAACTCTTAACTGGTGAGGTGTCATACACCTCTGAAGAATTGGACACTTGCACTCAAACGTTTGTAATATTTACATATGGGGCAGTGAGAAGCAAAGGGATGTAAGTACCAGAATTAAAAATTTGGAGATAACCAGTACAAATGGTAGGTGAACTTCTCCTCTGTTTTGGGGCAAGAGATAGTACTAGTAGTCCTAGTAGCTGCTGCTATGCAACATGATTTAGAAAACTTTTCAATGAAAGTCAACCTAGAACCGGAACTTTAAACGCGTTTTACCCAAAACTTGGAAAATGTCCACTTACAATCCCTTTGCTTCTCACTGCTTCTTATATGGTTTCATATTGATATGTTTGTCATTTACTAAACTGTTTCAGCTGTATTTACATGAATGAACATCACAAAAACCATTACACTGTTAAAAATTCAGGAAGATTTTCTGGTAATTGTTACTGTAAAATGGCGGACTTAACGCATCGCTTATTTCTACGGTAATTTATACCGGAGAAATAAGCGATCCCAGCGCCAATTGGTTGCGGTGGCCTACCGAGGAAACCGTAAAATTTTACAGTAACATTTGATTTTTACGGTAATAGTTACTGGCAACATGGATGCCAGTAACAATTACCGTAAATTTTCCGGAAAATTTTTAACAGTGTACACATTTTCCTACTTTAATTTGGTAAACTTTGAGGAGTACACAAGACATATGAGACAGTGAGAAGCAAAGGGATGCAATTGGACATTTTTAAGTTTTGAGTAAAGAGCGTTTAAAGATAAACTCCTAGGTAGACTTGCATTGATTTTTTTTCTAAATCATGCTGTATAGCAGCTCCTACCGAAGCTACTAGTTCCCCAAGACAGAGGAGATGTTCACCTTCCATTTGTACTGGTTGTCTCAAAATTTTTAATTTTGTCACTTGCATCCCTTTACTTCTCACTGCCTCGTATAATGATGGGGGTTACAACATCCCACCTCACCGTTTACGTCACAAAAAAAAAAAACCTTCACCAGTTAAGGGGGGGGACATTTACGGGACATTTCTCTGATTTGAAAACTGTTTGTAAAACAAAAATAAAAAGGATAGAATTTTTTGTGATTAACTGTAAAAAAAAATAATAATAATAAAAAACAATTTAAAATAAACTGAAACCTACCTAAGATTTCCCAAAGTTTCTAACTATACAACGCGTCTTTTACAATTTATAACAATCAACATACAGTACAGCATCCAGTATAGCACTATAGTCGACTTGTTTCACCAAAAAAACTTTCATTAATTTCAACTTACGTATACATTCCTGTTGTAGACAAGTTCAATTTTAAAAATATTTAAGTTAAAATCAAATATAACGGATATCAACTTAAAACGTGGTGTAACAAGCACTAGCTAAAGAAGCATATTACAGAATGAATTCATTTACAGCGGCTAACTCGAAAAGGAAGTTGCTTTTGTATAACCCGAAGGATTATTCCAGTTTTATGTGGCAATTATCTAAAAAACACTGGGTTACAGACTTCATTAGTAAAACAAGAAAACGATTCAGACCCTACGCAAGACGCATTCAGGTTAAAAAGTCGTTACTTCAAGCTTCGGTAAACATTTAAATGATTTTTTTTCTGGGCGATTATTACCTTCAACTAAAATGAATTCTTTCGCCTTTATTTGTTATCCCAGTTTCTGGCAGTAAAAACAATCCATGCTTTCTGAGGTCATAGGCTATTGAATGTTTTTGGGTCAACACAGTTGTGGTCAAAGCTTTTTTTTCTGAAGCAATCCTTATTATTAATCAAAAGGTGGAACAGTTTTTTTGTTTTCGCACTTAGTAGGGTGTTTAAAATTTAATTATGTCAGAATTCTGGAGCTTCTCATACTTTTTGTAATTGGAATGATTTTTTTTTTTTTTGTGTGTGTGTTCTGAAAACATCGCAAAATGATGAAACAAAAATAAAACAGCTTTAATGAGTTTGTCATGTCAGCGAGATTTGATTGCTTAAGATGTTTTTGTTTTTGAAAAGATGCACTCCTTTGCTGTTTGAAACTGTTGAAAATTCGATTTGCCAATATGCACTTACAGTTCAATAAGTTGATTTATGTGATGATTTAACACGAAAATACTAAAAAAAAAGAAAGAGAAAAAATGGTAAAAAATATTTTACTTGTGTTTCTTCAAACACTTTTTGACTAAACAAAACACAAAGTATGAACAAACATTTTTTTTATTTTGATTCACTTTATACGTAAAAAAAAAACAATTTAAAGTTCAAGCTTTTAAAGAAAATATGTTTAAATGCATGAATTTTAAATTCTTTACACTAACTTCTACTGGAATCACTACTTTACATAGTCTCATAAATGTTTGTAATAAATTCTAAAAATTTAACCGTATGCTTTCACAAACAAGCAACCTCTAAGTTGCAGATAACGGTTGATGATCTTGATGAATTGTCAATGATTTAAGACAAGACTTTAAACTGGCGTTACTTATTTGAGTAGTCGAACGTGTCGCCAAAGCATGCTTATCACTCAGGTTGACGAAGTCATCGTTAAGAATCCACGAGTTTTGAAAACCTCTCTCCTACAAATGTAATAAATTATTAAATTTCTGTTCAAAAAAAAAAAAAAAAAAAACTCACGCAAGAAAAATTTATGAGAATGGAGCCATTGATCGTGTGGTTATCGTAGGTTTACTCCCAGTACTCCGTGTCTTGTAAGTAGAATTATGTGTTGGTAAAGGTCCTGCAACTATTATTTTAATGAAAATCAATGCGCGACCGGGCCACCTTGTCTAGTGGTCAGAGAATTCTGACTGCGATGGGTCGGTTCTATGTTCGAATCCCGGCTCGGACATCGATGTACTTCCTCTCTCCTGTCCTTGTTCTTTCTTTGTGTACATGTGTTGCTGTGCTGTTAATGGTTTCCTACTCTATAAACGGGACGTTATTGCATGTGTGTACTGTGGAGAAGTCGGAATTCACACCAAAGAACAGTACAGTTGCAAAAGTGAAGCAGCGCACCCCAAAAACGGGGTGAAAAACGCTCAAATACGGAGTAATGAAAGCTGCTTTTGATACTCTAAAATCAAATATCCTTTCTTAATGTAGTGTCTATAAGTTTCCCGATTTAATTGATGTGAATTCAATGAAGAGAATCAACATAGTGATAAAATACTTCATAAAGTGTTACCATCATGTTTCGGAGAAGCGCGCGTATTCAGCCTCAATTAAAAATATAGATTTTAGAGACTATTTACAACAATGCAAAAATTGGCTGTTTAGAAACCTTTATTTAGATGTTTTTCATAAAATTAGAATCGATGCAGAGCTCTCAATCTATTTATGGACCCAGAATATGGTTTTAACATGAGGATTTGAAGCAGATTGACGTAGCGCAGTTTAGTGGAGAAAACCAGACCTTGTTAAGTCACATTAACTTTAGTATCCGATTAATCCTGAACAATCAAGGGCGTGCACAGAAATTTTAGGGTCCGTCACAAACGACTTTTACTGACCCTCCTCAAATTTGTTTGCCTTACATCCCTACATATATTTTACCCTTCATTTTAAAACTATCGGGTCCGAGCCAACAGGCGCTCCCCCGCTGTGCACAACCCTTCTTACAATATTAGAGGTTATCATTGAATAGAAATCTCTAAAAATTACATTAAACACACATATATTCAGAAAAAAAAAACGAACAATTGTATTTTTTTTTTTTGAAATTACTTCCACTTCTGACGTATAAACGAAGTAAAGTTCAATCTATTTGTATACATACATTGCATACCCGACGTTTTTTGTTATAATACGATTAAAAGGCCTCAGCATCTGATTTTACATCATACATGTATGATTATCGACATTTTTACCCATGCTTATTGCAATTGTTTTTTGAGTAAATTGGTATTTAATGTCATTTCCTTTCCGCAAATTAATTTTGTCACGAAAAACAAAATGGTGCTAAATAATCTTTCTAATTTCCACATTTTGTAAACATTATCAAAAACTCGAAGAAAGAAAAAGAGAGAAATAAAAACAAAAAAGTGGCATTCTCAGGATGTGCAGAAAGTATCAATTACTATAAATACATTGATTTCAAGTTTTGTTAATTAGCAACAATCCCGTACATAAAACAATCTTAAAAATAAAAAAGAAATCGATGATAGAGGTTAATATAAGGAAAACATTAGTTTTCTAAAATTATAAATAAACATTAGTGAAGCTATTAAGATACGGTAAGATATTTAGCACGTGATTAAAATGGCTTCTAAATAACAAAGCATCGTTCTGTCTACGATAGTAATCACACTGCTTCACGAGACTTACTTCATGAATATTAATTTATCAAAGGAAGATCTTCATTAATGTGTAGTAAAATGCGGTCAGTATTTTCATTGAACATCTTAATTGCACATTATTATGCATTTGAAAGAGTGCCGGAAATTTAGCCTTGATCATGTCCTTGAGTTTCAGTTCTTTATGCATGATATATAGAACTTATTCTAAGAATTGCGCAGAATGCTAATGGTCTGTGCAATTTACGAGGGAAAGTTAATATAACACATAACCTGATATAACCAATACGACAGCAATTTCCTGTAACAGTTTAGCCTCACAGTGCTCTTTTAAACTGATGGCTTATTTTGAAAGGAAAATTTTTATTGGTCTTTATGTAATAAGTAGAATACTGTCTGTAATAACCAACACTAACTCTCATTATTACTTAAATGATAGCTCTAAACATTTGTAAAATGATGTATAGGGGGGAAAATCCTACGTTGTTAAATAGCTTTAAGTTACGTATTTATTTACAATTTCGTGCTGATTTAATGCTTGTAGAACTTGAAGCAAAATTGACTTTACACATATACTCAAATCTGTTTTTAGCGGTCTTTTTTTGGACGACTTTTTTGTGCGGTATATGGAAATTTCAATCAATTTGCGACGTAATTACGAAGTTGTCTATTTTTATATAAAGAGTCCGAGGTAAGTAGTAGAGGCAAAATGAAATAGCGGAATAAAGTGAAATGGGAAATATTAACTTTGTTTTTAGCACGATGTTCTGGTAATATTTTAACTATGTTATAGCACAGTCTATTCCAGTCAGGAAAAAAATACTGCCAAAGATTAAAGCATATGATTATTATGCAGGCAATTTTCAAAAGTTGATACTCTCATTGTGTATTGTATAGTGTAATATTCGTTCGTATTGTAATATGTGATGTAATTCAAAAATCATTTTTGGTATTATTAATGGATAAAGTTCTTATTAATAACATTTTGAATATTAATTGAAACATTATAATATTCGGTGCAATATTTATTTAGTTAATATTACGCTTATTTGTATTTTAAATATTTTGTAGAGTTAGTGAAGTACAAGCGAGGCAAAGTTGCTGGGGCAAAGTGAAATAGCTTACTTCATTTATTCACTCAATCATTTACTAAATCCCTTACGTATTCATTTATTAATTCATTCATTTGCCTTACGTCATTTAGTAGTTCACTTACTTATAAATTCATTCACTTATTTTCTTATTCACTTATTCTTTTACTGATTCATTTATTTTTCTTGATTTATTAATTGATCTATTTATTTCATTTTCCGTTGATTGCTCCATTATCTTTTCCTTTATTAATTAATGAAACACAGATTCATTTGATCAAAAATATTATTTATAATCGAATAGAAAATATTTCATTAGAAAAATATTTTATTTTTCACGTTGCCCCATTAAAAATGAAGTGAAAAATTTCCATTATTATTATTATTTTTTTTTTTTTTTTTGAATGCACAAATTTTACTGCAAAAAAAATGTTCCAATGGAAGTTTAATTATAAATTACAATGTTCTTTCATTATGTGCTGTAATTTTCATAACAAATTTACAATATGAACATTTTGGAAAAGCACAGCCATCTTAACTATTTCCCTTGCCCCACATTCCTCTACTTCAAGTGACGAAAGTGATTTTGAGCTAGTTTACAACAAGAAAATTCGCGTACTGTCGGACTAAGAAGGGTAAAGGTAATTGAAAAGGGTTTTGAAGAGTTTTGTGAGGGGAAAATAAAAACACGTGTAAGTAATTTTTTTTTAAATGTTCGCATGTTTATTTGAAAATCAGATTATAAAAGGTTTGGCGAGATTCAAAGTAGCTACCGTGTCTTAAATTCGTTAAAAGCGATTCCTAGTTATTTTATCGTACGGTTTTGAGTTATTTTTTACGTGAGACTTTTTCATGCGGTTCCTATCCACCAAGTAAAGAAATATTTTTTTAAATAGTGCTGCGAAATTTATTTTATTGCCACTCAAGTAATTTTAGGCAATTCGGTCCCTTACTTCACAAAAACATGTTTAAGTGTATTTTATAAACTTATTTATAAGACAATGTGTTGGATGGCCAAGGAATACCAGGAGCGCAGCGGGAATTTTTTGTTTAACATAATTCTACTTTTCAATAGAAGGTTACTACTGTTACCAATGTTATTATTAATAATCTCTACCAGTCTCTTTTAATCAATACTTGTATCTCTGTGCAGGATACATCTCTGAAAAATTTACCAATGTAGCTACCTCAATGTATAACAATATCTATCTCTATCTCTATCTATCTGTATCTCTTTTAATCAATATCTAATCCATGTACATCTACACTGGTGTCCAAAAGTTAAGCATAATTGTTATTTATGTGAGTAATGTGAGAAATATACATCGAAATAGGGGGAAACGTGAAATGCGAGTGCAACACGGTTACAAAATAAGGAAACTACTCAAAAAAACCGTAATATTTACTTTTATCATCCCAAAAAATAGTTTAAATGAAAATTAGGCATATGAGGAGTTTACTCTTTGCACAAAAATTTTTCTTTAAAAGATGATGCTGAAGTTCAATAGTGTGTATGGCCACCTCTGACTGCTAGGCACGCTGCACAATGATTACTCATACTTTCTATGAGGTGGTGGATGAGTTGTGGGCTTAAACAGTTCCAAGCATGCTGGAGAGCTCTTTTTAGCTCCGGAGCGGAGCTTGGCGGGGGCGAACGGGCTGCAAGTTGTCTCCCGAGCATATCCCAGACATGCTCGATAATAGGGTTCAGATCAGGGGAGTTCACAGGCCGCGTCATTCGCTGGATATTTTCTGATTCGAGGAAGTCATCGACCAGAGCTGTTCGGTGACATGGCGCGTTATCATCCATGAATATGAACTCAGGACTAACAACACCTCGAAACAAGCGAACAGAAGGCTCAAGAACCTCGTCTCTGTATCTTTGACCAGTGACTAAGCCTGTCTCAAAAATATGGAAATCGGTGCGGCCATCCAACATAATGCCCGCCCACACCATTACTCCTGCTGACGCAAATTGATGTCTTTCTCTTATGTTTTGTGGTTGGAAACGAGTCCCCTTTTCTCTCAAGATTGTTACCTGACGAGAATCACCCTGTAGAGTAAAGCGGGACTCATCACTGAATATCACATTAGCCCACTGTCCCTGACTCCAATGTCGATGTTGCAAACTCCAGTTTAAACGAGCGCGTTTATGCGGTGATGTGAGAGGAATGCAAACTGCTGGTCTTCTGGCAAACAGACCGACATGATAGAGTCTCCTGTAAACAGTTTGCCTCGAAATTGTTATTCCTATGACGGCACTGAGCGCCGAACCCAGTTCTCTGGCACAGCTGTTCTTATGACGTCGTGCAGAAATTGCCAGAAAACGATCTTGGCTTGCGGTTGTAATTCTTGGTCGACCTGGTACTGATCGGCGGGTAACATCTCGCGTATTTGAAAACCTCTGCCACAGTCTCGAGATTACACACTGAGGCACATTAAGAATACGAGACACTTCAGTTTGTGATCGTCCAGATTCTAGCATTCCAACGACTTTTCCTTTCGCAAACATGTCCAATTGGCATCTTTGTGCCATTATTAGTTCTGTTTCACCAGATCCAATGTTTCTTGGTACAGCAATTGCATGGAACGCGCCTGAACTCTCTAAAGCGTGCGAGCTGTTTTATCCACATTCCGAAACGCGCACCTAATTCACACATGACACCATCGACTATACTATTTTGCATAAACATATTGTTTCTTCTTCAACCAATGAATCTCCATAAGCAACTTTATATAATTTTACGGAAATTTACAGATTTTTCTCGCATTTTATGAATTATGCTTAACTTTTGGACACCAGTGTATCTATTTATAACTAACTTTTCTCTGTACCTGTCTTTGTACCTATAGCTTTCTCTATATTTATCAATCTTCATCCATGTGTAGAAATATTAATTTTTATAAAATACATTTTTATCTCTCTCTATACTGCTCATCTCTCTACATTGATCAATATATATATCTATCCATACAAATATTAATTTCAAGAAAATTGTTTGCAAAATACAATATTTATTCTCTCATAGTGTTTTGTCGAACAAATCTCTTTGTATTTATCAACCTATACAGGGTGTTCGGTTTTTACTTGCAAGACCTTTATTTTCGCAACCGTTAGTCCTAGATGTATACAGCAGATGCAGTAAATATACCAAATATACTAAAATGTTCAACAGCAGATGCAGATATTGAAAGTCCGAAGCAAAAATAAAAATGAGTCAAAAAATAAAAATAATAAGTTTTTATACGGGCCGTAGGTCCTCTAACTAATATTTAGAGAAATAATATCCATTGAAAACTATTACTGACACAAAAAAACTTGACATTTGGGCGACCAAAACTCAAGGAGATATTCCAGCTTAAAGTTTTAGGGGACCATTCAGAAGATGAGATTGGAACTTACGCCCTTTCAGAAAGAATGACAGGTCGTCAAAGTAAGAAGAACAAGGTATTCATATTATTTATTGCTGTTCAAAAATAAATGCAAGTGTTATGCCGTCATACGCAAGAACACGCTACAAAACCTCGAATAATATGAAAAATCACATTCTATGCACACATGTAATTTTAAACACTTGTTAACCACTATATTTCCCCCCAAAAGGTGGTGTTGACGGCGAGTGAAAAGTGGTCTAAGTCAAAAAACGCGGTGTTTCATATCTCGGTGAATATTGGTAGTACTAATTTAAAAATTTTGTGTTGGAACTATTTTTCAATGGAGATTATTTCAGTGAATATAAGTTAGGGAACCTGGGGCCCGTATAAAAAGTTAAATTTTGTATTTTTCGACTAATTTTTATATTTACTTCAAAGTTGCAATATCTTAACTCTGCATCTGATTTCGAACACTTTTGCAATTGGAAGTATACATCTAGGACTAACGGTTGCGAAAATAAAGGTCTTGCAGGTTAAAACCGAACACCCTGTATAAACAGGGCGAGTTTTTTTAAGTCGGTCGTTGGTACTTGATAGTAAAGTCTCTTTCGACAACAGTGGAGAAACTTCATTCTTTCAGAAATTTAAATTTGAGAATTTACTTTGCTTTAATAAACGAGTCTTTTATTCTCGAGATCTTTTTGGTTGGTATCTTTACTGATAATGAAGCTGAAAGTCTGTATGACTGGATCTTTGGATGTCTGTTACGGGCATAGCACCTAGACTGCCGATTTTCATGAAATTTGGCACACAATTAGTTCGCAGCATAGGAGTGAGCACCTCGAAGCAATTTTTCGAAAATTCGATTTTGTTCTTTTTCTATTCCAATTTTAAGCCCATTTTACCGAGCGAATTACCATAGCACGGATGATTAAATTACCATAACATAAACGATTAAATTACCATAAGATAGACGAACAAATTACCGTAACATGGACGAGAAAATTAACATAGCATATTGGCGAGAAATTCATCATCCATTATTTGTAAATATACAGGCGAACCAAGTGACCTTTTACTTTTCTACTACGGGCAAAGCCGTACGGATACCGCTAATTCAACTATAAAGCAAATATCTCGGAACATACGCAGTTCTTACTCTGTAATCACAAGATAAATTCATTAGCCTTTGGGCTCAATGCATTTTATCTTTATACATAGATCGTACTCATTGGATGCCTGAAGGGAATATTTTTTTTTGACAATAGTTATGCAATCTTATGGCAGAGGTCTGAAATTGCGATAAATCTCACAAGCAAAACATAAAAGTGAAATTACCCCTCATTGAGATTGCGGATCAGGTTTCTTCCAAGAAGTCTCGTGAGTGCTATCCCATACATTCCAGAGTTCACTCGTTTCATTTGCGGAAGCTGAATCTGGTTTCAACCAGTTCTATGCAAATCAATATTATGTAATACGTATGCGCCTTATTAGAAATTCGGAACCCTTTGAAAATAATTCTTACGTAATATAGATTAATAGGTTCCATGTCTTTGGGAAAAGAATGAGCCCTTATAGTACAGCTTGCTAAGGTGTTTACTTAGTTCGCGGGAAAAAAAAGAGTTACTTAGTATTCTTATCCATTTACACTTGACTCTCCAGGTAGCTCCGACAGCGTTGAATATCGGAACATAGTCACATATTGGGCTCTGTCCGAAACTAAATTTAACTAGTTTTAAATCGTATGTCAAGTTTCTTATTGCATTATCTTCTGAACTAAACTGTTCTGACAGCTATCGGCATGGCTGAGTCCAAGCAAATAATTAGCATACAGTAAAAGAAATTCGAGTGGAAGAGGTAAATAAATTATGTGTTATATAAGATTTTTTGAAATAAAAATATTTACTTTTTTCCAAACGTATAGCATGTGCTGAAAGATAATGAGACACCAATCTGATAAAACAAAGTTATTGGCTCGACTTAAAGCCAGGAGAAGGTACTTTCGATATGTCCCCCCCCCCATTTACACTGCAACCGGCGGTTTTGTTATACAGTCGACTCCCGCTACAACGCGATTCAACTTACGTGAAATGGCTATAACGCGAATTTTTTTCCGAGTAACAAATTTTAGAACTAACGCGAACTCTTCGTCCACAATACGAATATTTTTGGAAGGAAGTATCGTATTCGATATTGGCTACAAAATATTGATTTCATGACTGTTATTAAAAATCCCTTTAGCATCACTGATAGCGAAAGTTCTCACATCAAACTAGTCTCATCGCGTTGTTAGTGCACCAAATAACCACTCAGTATCTTTTATTTATTTTAGTTTTTTGCATTTTAAATATTAAAGTTGATGAAATGTAATGGCACGTTAGTGTGCTGTTTTATTTAAAGACCAAAAAAAAAGTTAAGATTCTCGATATGATTGAACAACTACAAAACGTCGTCGGTAGCACGACAAAAAGTATATGAGTGAATCTTCCGTACGTACAATTAAAAGTCAAAACAAAAAGATGTCTTTTAAAGTTCGGAAAGTTTCAATATTAAAGCTTGCAGAGTCGAAGCAAAGTAAATAGTATGAAAATGGAAGCTACTCTTGTATTGTAGATTAAAGAGATCAGGAAGAAAGGTCGTTGATGCCTAATATAGAAAAGTTATTAAAGAAAAGGCGAATCAACCATATTTAAAAATGTGTCAGATAAGAATAACGATCTGATCATGGAGCATAAACCATTTTATATCTCATAAATATTATTACTGTATGTACTCTACAGTACAATAATAGTGCAGCATTTTATTATTACTACACTGTTAAAAATTTTCCGGAAAATTTACGGTAATTGTTACTGGCATCCATGTTGCCAGTAACTATTACCGTAAAAATCAAATGTTACTGTAAAATTTTACGGTTTCCTCGGTAGGCCACAGCAACCAATTGGCGCTGGGATCGCTTATTTCTCCGGTATAAATTACCGTAAATATCAGCGATGCGTTAAGTCCGCCATTTTACGGTAACAATTACCAGAAAATCTTCCTGAATTTTTAACAGTGTACATACTGTGTGTACCGTGTTTTATTTTGTGTCTTTCCTCCCGTCGGTCATTCATTTTGTGAATCTTTAAGTATTTTAAGTTGAATAAAACAGCTTTTTTTTATCTTTTAAATACAGTAAAAGTTCTGTTCTCTTTACGTAAGAAAGCAATGTATAGTTGAGGAATGCTTGAAAGCAGTTTGAGAGGTGTTTACAAATGTCTAAAAAAATCTAGTATGTTATTGAAAAATTTGAAAAACATACATTTTTCCACAACGCAAAACTTCGACTTACGTGAAGAACCTTGGAACGCATTCATCGCATAAGTCGGGACCCGACTGTACAACCTCCGCACTACCCCGCTTTCCATTAAGGAGTAGGTCGCAATCGTACCTGCAATGATCCGCTTTTTTTCAAATTGGAATTTTTCCAATTGCTGCTTGTCGATATCTGCAATGAGTCTTCCATTTCCTTCATATTTCACGCAAATATATGTAACATTGCATATGCATACAAGCTCTTAGCTTATAGATGTAAAATGTATACAATAGAAGCTTTGGACGTGGCTCCATATTTGGTGACTCTTAAGAGTCTCACCATTTGCAAGTTTTTATGCCCACCAGCGGAATGAATGCTGGATTTAACATATCAAACCTTTCATTAAAAAAAAAAAAGCACGAGATGTATGAGCTTGAAAGGTAACGTATCTTATGGCGAGCATGTAAATGTAGGAAAGCGTGTACTTAAGTACTTAACTAAAGATGCGTTTAGTGAATAAATGCGGACTGTAAAGGGTTATAAAAATCACTATGTACAGTAATGACTCCTTTCCCTTCCCTCCTCAACGTAGCGAAAGGAGAGATAAACGAAAAGCATACTTTGTTGCACTTCTTTTTACTAGTTGAATTACGTGAATTTTCATGACGCATGCATAGCATGGGTGTTTTCCTTTACCCTTTTGTTATGTTGACAATTAAAGGGAAAGGGAAAGTGCATTGATGTGGACATTGCTGAAGGAAGTGATCCAATTAGCAACATTTATCAAGGTGATTAATTGAAACATTAGAAAAACAGGCAGGTTTAAATCTCGTCGATTTAAGGAAAAAGTTTTAGCGATGAATGTATAATATTTGTAACGTGAGTGAAACCGTGTCAAAAGAAAAGCTAAATCTACTTTGGACGCACTTCAGTAGTTTTAGAAATGCTACCTATATTCCACGTACTACTCTTTGCTAGCTCAAACTCATTCCAGGAGAATCGAAATTAAGCAGATCGCTACTAGTGGGGGAGTGGGGAAATAGCGATGTGTGTTAACACTAAACTGTTTGATATCCACACCAATATGTTCTATCTCTACAATCTGCAATTGACAGGCATTATATTAATATTTTCTTTTTCTACAATTGGCAATCAGTCGTCATTTTATTAACGTTTTCGCCAAGTACAAACGGCAACTGACTGGCCACACAGATAAATTTTATTGTAAAAGTGCGGGACGGTTAAGTGTTAAACTGCTATCACGGATTGCAGTTTAACACTTAATGAGTAAACGGTTTCATGTATAAAGAGTTATAAGTCCATTAAAAGCGAGTAGAGCGTTTTCTGCTTCATTATGTATTCAAAAATGTAGAAATTGTTTAAAAAAAATCACTATATTTACGTAAGTATCTTATTTTATCTCATGGATATCAATTCATAGACGAAGAAGGAATAAAACTCATTAAATTGACTCATTTACTTACGATACAATTGACTAATTTTTTTTAGTCAATTTACAATTATAATTAAGACAACTTTGTAACGGTTTGGGGTCAAAATGTCGCCACCGAAATGTCGCCGGGCCGAAATGTCGCTTGTCCAAAATGTCGCCAGGCCAAAATGTCGCCGGTCCAAAATGTCGCTTGTCCAAAATGTCGCCAGGCCAAAATGTCGCCGATCCAAAATGTCGCCGGCCCAAAATGTCGCCGGGCCGAAATGTCGCCGGTCCAAAATGTCGCCGGTCCAAAATGTCGCCGGTCCAAAATGTCGCCGGGCCAAAATGTCAAAATGTCGCCGATCCAAAATGTCGCCGGCCCAAAATGTCGCCGGGCCGAAATGTCGCCGGTCCAAAATGTCGCCGGGCCAAAATGTCGCTGGGCCAAAATGTCGCCTGTCCAAAATGTCGCCGGGCCAAAATGTCGCCGGGCCAAAATGTCGCCTGTCCAAAATGTCGCCGGGCCAAAATGTCGTAGAACCAAAATTCGCTCATTCAGTTGGTAAGAAAAATGCAAATGTACAAAAATGCTGTTTAACACCAAATTTGCAGAATAAATGATTACTGCCTTTAATGAATGTCTTCGTTAAAAATGGGACTGAACTAACTGAGTTTCTTGATGAATTCTAAAAAGATTATTCCGTTTTGATTCGCAACTCTCGGCTGTTTTTCAGCAAACAAATAGAATACAAGCGTTACGTTATCTTATTTCTTGTGACTCGCTATCTACCAACTGTAAAACGTTCTGACGGCGTTCAGTTCTGACGTTCGATAAATTTTTTAAAACTTTTCTTCAAGAATAGTGTGCGTTTGTATGTGACCGATTTTTTGGGGCCATTCTACGTCAAAACCTGTGGTAAGAATTCGAACGATACCCGCAAGTACCCATATATGATTTAGGGCTGCGTGGTTTTTTTGCGTCAATTCGTTCAAGATAGTGGAGTAACTGAACGTTTTCATCGATATGCGTGACTGTCATTGCTCAAAAAATGATGAACGGAATCAAATAAAATGTTAGGAAGCAGCAGGGGGACAGATTTTGGGGCCAATAACACCTGAGGGTGGAGCAATCAAATGTTTTTTTTCCTTTCTTTTTTTTTAAATCTGTGACTGATATATCTCAAAAAGTAATACAGTAGACCCTCGTTTTCAGCAGGTTTATTTTACGCGGTTTCGATTATACGCGGTTGAAGATTTGACACCTTTATTTTATTTACGCAGATGAGTTTCGGTTTTACGCTGATGCGGCAATGCAAACAGGTAACATTTTCCTCTCTTTCAAAACCCAAGCTCCTATAGATTGCAGATTACTCGTAACTAACTGCATTTTGGCGTGCTAATAATCGAACTTGGGTCCTTGGAGACATTTTATGCGATTGGTTCCAGAGCTTTTTCCATTATAGAAGTAAAGTGATTAAACTCACACAGTTCAGAACTCACTGGAAGAAGAGCTTTTAGGAGTGACAAAGGAGGTCAAAACCAACGAGGATACCGACTCCGGTGACACACAACCAAAAACGCTCACATTGAAAATTTTGAACCATTCGTAGACAATAGAAATAATCTTTTTCTGATTTGTTAGTAAAGGAAGATTTTATCAAGGAAATGACGCAAGTGGTCATGGATGCGTTAATGCTCAGCAAAGAATTAGAGGAAAAATTCTTAATGACTACCAAAAGACTATCATAGCCAGCTCTTCTTCATAAACAGAACACGAAATTAGTTTGTTTTCTTTATGCATATTATGCATAAAAATCGATATAAGTACACATTAAACTTTTCATACAATTAGTCATCACTAGAATGAAGTATTTTTTTATCTACGGAACCTAATCCCTATTTTGAACCCATTCCCTATTTTTGATATTAGGTCTCAATTTACGCGGTTTCGATTTACGCAGCATTTCCGTGGAACATAACACCCGCGTAAAACGAGGATCTACGGTACAAGGGTTAAGACAAAATTTGGTCAACAGGTATATCTTAAAGGGCGAGTTGCTCATTTATTTTTGGCTTCAGTCATCCCAAAAGGATGGATCACCGAATATTTTTAATCGTTTTATGTGACTGCTATATCTCAAGAAGTAATGCGAGGATTCATACAAAAATGTAGTATGCAAGTGAAATTAAACGAAAACAAGCCTTATTTTCGTTCTAAGTTGAGTTTCGTAATCGTTTACGTGAGTCAGTGTAATTAAATAAACAATGAAAAATATACTGAATTTAAATATGAGAGGTTGAGCAAGATATCAATAAAATCTAAATTAGCCGTGTATTCCTCTCATTTTTGTAGCACTTTAACTAGCGTGGGTGTTAAATAAAAACTGAGTTTGCATTCTTATACAATTTGCGTAGTAAAAATTCAATAATTAAAACAGCATTTTTTTTCTGAGAGGGGAAAACTTATTTGTTTATTATTATTATTATCAGTATTTTTTTCTTTCTGAATTACCAAGCTATATTGAGCTAGAACTATTACTTTTTGAAACTCATTTTAAAAATAAGTCTAGGTCAAAATTGATCTGAATAATCTCATTGATATCAGTTATTTCACCCTACATTGTGAAATTTTTTCTTTTCTATTTAAAATTGGAAAATGTGATTCAGCTGACAACAGGGTTGGCAAAAACCCGGGTTTTTTTAAAAAAGCCCATGGACCCAGGGTTTTTTGGGTTTTTTTAAAATAAAACGCAAAAAACCCAACTAAAGCTGGGTTTTTAAAAAGAAATGTGGGTTTTTTTTTGTCTTTTTTTAGAGAAAATGTGGGGTACTTGTAGCATATTGTAGCGTAAGTATATGGACAAAGCGCAAAAATTGTCTTGGGGTAAAAAAGCTGGAAAACTAGTTAAAATTCAGCGTTTTCTGAAGAAAAGTATAAAAAGACGACAAAACCCAAGAATGGTGAAGATTCAGATTTTTTAATTTTCATGATTACCAACAGTTAAGGCAAAGTTACTTCTCGAGTGAGAAAATCTATTGTTCGTTTTTAATTGCTACTATTTTTTTTTTTTTTTTGCATTTTACTTTCCTGTATTTCATTTTGTTATGCAAAACTACTGTAGAACCTCAAGTAGTTTTTACTCCCTTTTTACTGAATTCCAGCTTAATCAAGATATTTCTTTCAATTTTATGTTGCCAGTTTTTCTATTTCTGTGTACAAACTAAGAAATATTAAACTTTTTCGTAAGATAATGAAAATACTGTACATCCTGTTCTGTTTTCTGCCCGACCGTTTGAAAAACCTGTTAATTTCTAAAAAATATACCTTGTGTTTATTCGAGATTTGCGACGTGTTTGTTTGCAGGAAATAATTCACATGAAAGCCTTTTAGCTAGAATAGTTTCCTCTGTACAATCTGCAAATATTGGGAAAATCGGACGTGACAGGACTTAGTCAAAATAATTTGAGTCCATTTATTTATCAGTTAAAGAAAAAAGTTAAATATATTTATTTAAAATCTTTGAAACATTTTTTTAATGCTGTTAAGAGTTGAGAAATACTATTTTAAAAAATACATTTTTTATGTCCAATGTCTGTGGTGAAGAAGAAATGAAAAAGAAGTTTAAATTGTGAAAGTATTTAAATTAATTTTTTTTTAAAACTTCTCAGAAAATTTAAAAAACCCAAAAGTGGGCTAAATAATGGGTTTTTTTAAATGGGTTTTTTCAAAAAAACCCATTGGGTCCGACCCAATTGGGTCCAATCCGGCCAACCCTGGCTGACAAGCGCTACTTCGCAAGCATGAAAGTATCCTCTTGAAAACCTCTAATAAAATAGCTGTTCTGAAATTGTCCCCCTTGATGTTCTATCGAATATATAAATTTCATGAATGTTGAGAATTGAAAATATTTGTCATCGCGTAGAGTCGTTTTTCAAAAATCTGAGTGAAAGACACCTGTTTTAGCAATTACGGGTTTCATTGATTTCAAAAGATTTGACGGTGAAGATTTCAACGTAATTTCAGAATTTTACTCATAAGACAGAGTTTCCACGGCAATAATCTGTCATCTCTGTTAAACATTTGTTTTGCTGTCCCAAAATCCCGGTCGCAAAAGACATACAAATGTCCTCTCAGAGGAAGGTCTCGAGCAGTCTTGTTAAACTTCTTCAGTTTCATTTCCAGAAAAAGTCTCAGAACAGTTTTGATCTTACTTTAACCAACGTATATCTCACTGAAAACGTACAGTTTTTTTTTTTTTTTTTTTTTTTTTACAGTTCTTAGGGTGATGTTAAAAAATGTATGAGAAAATTAAATTTCATTAAGATACCTTTCTACTTGATTTCCACCCTGGCCCGTGATTTCGAATTTTTCTAGTGAAAGGGGAGAGGGAGGATAACGGGCATATAACCAATGCAAATTTCATAGGATTGCTATAAAAAGCACTTCCACTTGTATATATAAAAAAAAAAATTCAAAGTCGGGGGCCATTCCGCCTGATCTCCTAAATTACTGACTTGTCGCTAAGGTAATAATATGCTAGAGTGAAGGAGTTATTTGTTTTTACTTCATTACGCCAAAAAATACAAACCGCCTATTCTCTTGCCATATTCACATAGCGCCTCACTATTCTTTTATTCGCCTTTAGAACAGCTTAGTTTTACTTCCATACCAATTTTTTGTCTGAATCCTTGCGTTACATCTTGATCCTTTGCTTTACATCTTGAGTATTATTATTAATCAGATTAAACGAGAAAGAGAAATCCGTTGCAGCAGCCTTTCGCATGTTTACGTTCTTAATAGTATACAGAAAAACGTATGTTTTTCTGAAAACTATTAATTTTCTGGAATTAATCTGATGCTTACGAATTAAGACAGGAGAAAACGTTTGGAATTTTTGAAGGAACTTACTTTGAAAGGCAATTAATATTCTTTCGCAACTTTTATGCTGAAAAGCATCGACGTACATTTAAATTTTTCGTACCAATTGAACTAGCGAATTTTGGGCCGGCGATATTTTGGACTGGCGACATTTTGGGCCGGCGACATTGTGGACTGGCGACATTTTGGACTGGCGACATTTTGGGCCGGCGACATTTTGGGCCGGCGACATTTTGAACCGGCGACATTTTGGACCGGCGACATTTTGGACTGGCGACATTTTGGGATGGCGACATTTTGGACCGGCGACATTTTGGGACGGCGACATTGTGGACTGGCGACATTTTGGAATGGCGACATTTTCGACTGGTGACATTTTGGACTGGCGACATTTTGGGCTGGCGACATTTTGGCCGCGACATTTTGGGACGGCGACATTTTGGACCGGCGACATTTTGAACCGGCGACATTTTGAACCGGCGACATTTTGGACTGGCGACATTTTGGGACGGCGACATTTTGGACCGGCGACATTTTGGGACGGCGACATTTTGGACCGGCGACATTTTGGACCGGCAATATTTTGGACCGGCGACATTTTGGGACGGCGACATTTTGGCCGCGACATTTTGGCCCGCGACATTTTGGCCGCGACATTTTGGGCGTATACCCTTTGTAACTTATCATTAGAGTTATAATTATAATGAAGATTTGTCCATTAAATCTGTGTCAAGTTTCTACCTGTTAAATGCTTTTTAATTTTTTTGGTTAACATTTTGAATAGAAATAGTCTAAATCGTTTCCTGGGAGGTTGATAAGTTTTCTGACCTACTAATCTGTCAGTCTAATACAGAACTAATTAAAGTTTCAACATTTCTGCGGTTTGTGACACTTAATGTTAGAAACCATGACCGAAACGCGCGCTTGAGGGGGAATATATTGGCTTTTAATTATACATATTTTTCTTCCTTTTTAACTTAAATTTAAGTAAAATTTTCAAAAAGTTTTGATAAAATATACTGTCTAAATTTCGCACTATCTCCTTGACAAGAAACGGAAAATAATTAGAAAAAATAGCAATTAAAGATATTTATCGATTCTGCCATTCGTCGCAAAAACTTGTTTTATAACATAAATGCAAAATCAACCTCCTCTATTAGTTTTATTGTGTTATTCATTGGAAGACGGAAAATACTATTAATACTCTTGGCAAGTATTACGGAAACTTATAATTTCCTCATCAAATTTTCTGACTACGCAAATGGTCATATACATGTTTGACCTTCGAAGATATTTAACCGCAGATGAACCTGTCTCATCATTGTGTCACTCGTCACAAAACTGTCACTTGGGCTTTCTTAGGTTATATTGAATGGAAAGGTCAACAACGAACGAAAGTATCAACTTTTTATTGCTGCATATTATTTTAATTTTAAAATTTTTGTACTTTTGAAGGCAAAGCTAGTCGCAAAGTAATGTAGTTGCAGCTTCAGTCCCATCATCAGACAACTCTACAAAGATTTTTCCTTATGTATTAATAATCAAATACAGCTTAGATCAGTGATTAGAAATCTTTTTCCAGAAGGTGTTAAAGCGTTAAGTATAACCATCCTAGGGTTCGTCTTTGTATTGAGGACATGTCTGGCATCTGTTGTTTTGTGGACAGTGGACAAATTGGTCGTTGTATTCTGCATAGTAATATATAAACTTGCATAAATATATGACCTTCCGTGAAGCATTCGTATTATGTGCACTAAAATCTATATCCCTCTACTGCAGTGAGCTTGAAAATAGTATATTAATTATTTTCCATTTGAAGTGTATAAGTTCCAGTTCAGGTACTTAAGTATTCAAATTTGAATGTTTTATAGGATTAAAACAATTCAATTACTGCTTTCAGACAAAGAACATGTTGCAATCTCACTTTACACAGTGGGACAACCAAATAAATTGAATTCTGAATCAAGAATGGCTTGTGACGTTTTCAATATGGGGTTGCTTCACAATCGAATTGAAATACCAAAAAATCGTGGTTACAAATAAAAGAAATTTGTTAACGGAATAGATTTTTTCTTAAAAGTCAATAGATGATGTTTGTTTCGTGAAAATGACCTTGATATGTTAAGAAAATGCATTTTCTATATCCCGATCTCTGAAAAGATAAACCGAATAAAACAAATCGAATATTTGCCATTTTTGGAGGTTTTATATGCAATAAAAATGTACATCAAAGTTCGCTATCTCATTAGCATCGATCAGTTACTGTCTATGCCAAACATGTAATTGGCGTCGCCAAATGGCGCATATTTTTCGTTACATCTAGTCTATCTTTCTCGCGAGGAGTTAAATAAGTTTGAATTAGGTGTGCGACATCAACGTTAACATTTTTGAAACATCGATGTTTTTATCATCGATGCTTTGAGTTCGATATTTTTCTAACATTGATTTTTTTTTCCTTCGACGCTTATGTTTAGTATTTGAACCAAAAATACCCTCCCCCCCCACCAAAAAAAAAAAAAAAAAAAAACCTGATAATTTATTATAATACAGATGTGATTAGGACTATATCCTTAATCAAGGGACATAACGAATGTTTTATATTTAAGGAATGATGCGCTTTATCACAATACATTTACAGTGTCTACTTATTTTCAAGCCTTAATGTGTATCAGTTTTGGAAACAGTTATTAAAATAAATTTATCTGAATTGCAAAATAATCATACTGTACGTTAGTCACTATATTTCTATATCAAATTATGAAGAGTTGGAATTACATTCATTTTTAGCAAGTTTTAATTAAAGCTCTGAGCCTTTTACACGATTGGTACCAACGTCATTGATGATAAGCAATCGAAGAAAGCTCAGTCTTGACATTTCTCTATTTTCTATTTGTCAACAAATAAATAACTTGTGATTGAATTGATTTAAGTACATAAGCAAGGCTTTTGAAAGTTTTTTTTTTTTTTTTAGTTTTACCTTTTGGTTCTGCTGTTGGGACTAGCAAGAGTATATATAAATATGGTAGGGTAGTTTACTTCGCACAAAGATTGGGAACCATGGGTACGTAAGAACTGTAGGTTTCTAAATTGTATGATTATTTTTTTCTTTTTAACATGAAGTGACACATAAATTTGAAGTTAGTATTGTAGTTTCATTTTGTAATTTTGTCTTCAAATCAGACAGCAGTGCGGAGAAAAAAAATCTTTATTATCTTCAACCTGTTTTAAGTGAAAGTGAATATTCTTTTACAATTTTCTATCATTACTTTTACTTTATCATCCCAATCACTGAAGACGAATGCATAATTTAACATGTTCGTTCCCACGTAAGTGTAGATATTGAAAAAATAAAAAATACTCGTATCTCGACATAATCGTAATTGCGCATTACGTGACCAGGTGCACATAATTGCGCATTACGTGACCAGGTGCACATAATTGGCATTCATTTCGCATTAATTCTAGCCACATTTTTCTGCTTTATACCAGTTCAAACTACCTTCCTAATTTCTTTCACTTGCATTTGCTATTGCGCATTTGAGATATATCAAAAATCTAGGAAAGATTAGAAGTATTTTTAAATTCTTGTCCAGTACAGTTTAGAAAATGTTTCTTAATCGTATAACGTCAAAATATTTTGATATAAACAGGTATATACTCTCTCTAAAAATAAATCTTAGCTTCGTCCGGTCATGTAATTTTAACAGGCAAAACATAAATAAATGAACCACAGGGAATCTTCTGTTTTGGTTTTTATTTTATAAATTTATTTTGCTTAACTTTTCCATTTAATGACATTTTCACGAGCAATTGTTTTTCAAAATTTCTATTAGTTATTTATTAATGAACAAAATTTTTCTTCAACCATTTTTATGATAAGATGGTTTTACTAAGCTAAAACATTTGTTACTGAATTCAAATTGTTAATGAACAAAGAATATTCTGAAAGAGTGTTAGACGTTACTTGAAAATTAAAGGAATACACTAAGGATATGGTTTTTAAATTTTGAAAAGGGGGGGGGGAGTGGATGAAAGAATGTTCTGAAAATCAGAATACTTTCCTTTACGTTTACTTCCTATGTGAACTTAGTTAACTTGGTTGTGTCGTGAAGTGAAAAAATAATTTTGAGCATTTGTGATTAGGACTCGACCGATGCATCGGCGCCGATGGTTCAACAATTTAGCCATCGGCATCGGCATCGGTGGCCGATGCTAACTTGCAGGAAACATCGGCCCATCGGCCTTAAAAAACATTGAAAAGCCGATGGAATTGGCCGATGTTTTTGAAAAAAAAAGGACCTTTGTTGTTTTACTTTTTAATACAAAGTAAAGGGAGTTATTGTTTTTATATAAATTGTTTACTTAAATTTCAGTATGAATTTCTATTTTAGTCACAACTGGAAGAGTTTTTAATACTGCATTCAGGTACCAAACAAGTTAATTGTTGCGTTGTTTCTTGCGGATGAATGTACGTATGTATCTCTTATAAGTCATAACTCAAAAATGGTAAGCTGTAGAAGGCTAAATTTTCGCATGTGGGATGTGCGTACGTTCCAGCTGTGCACTTCCCTTTTTGATTTCGATTGGATGTTCTAAAAATCCTATTTACTCATTTTTTGTGGCTATTAATTACTTATTTCAATGCAAAACTCATATAGCGTCTCAGACTGACGATCATTTGGTGATATATTGTCGAATTGGAGACTATGGAAACAAATATGAGATGGCGAAACCGGTTTTGTTTCATTTTGTTAGATTCCCGTTGAACGGAAGGTAACTTTTAATTTTTCTATATTTGTATTATGAATCACAGTAATGCAGTCTTTTCTGTATCGCTTCGGCGGAGCTACAAGTTTGGGGCCCGTCGAAATACACTTTGGGGCCCTATTTCTCTATCACAGAAGTTGTAAAACATTTATCATAAGCATTGTTGTAACTCCTACGGTTCCAGTATGGTTATGGGGCCTCACGCGCAATTGCAACATTTGCTATATTTTAAATCCGCCACTACACGTCAAAACAAACTCGGGTGCAAGTTTTAAAAGGGTATTTCTACTCAATGTTTATGATTATTTTAAACTCTATTTTTTACGACCATTTTTTGTATTTCCGAGAAAACTTGCGAGCCCCTCCTCCAAATCCCAGTTTCTGAAATTAAACTCTAGTTGTTCTTCTGAGTTGCTTAAAACTAACACCATCCATAAAATTAGAGTTTCTTTTCAAGCTTTATCTATTGTTTAGGAAGAATTCAGAGCATTAATGTAAGAAATTGATTAAAGACGTTTTCAATGGTAGCATAACTCGGAAATCAAAGGGACTTTTGAATTTTTTTCTTCGGAAGTGCTGGAGTAGCTTCAGAAACTCTTCTAGGCGTTGGTAGAAGCGGTTCTGTACTAAAAAAAGCGAGGCCGAAGTTGGGGCCGAAGTTTAATGTTGTGAGTTACTCCAAAATCAGAGGGTGGCCCTCACCTAACCCACACTCGTCGTTTCAAGCATTTCTTGAATATTTAGCAATTATTTATTTTGATCAAGAAATATCATTTTGCGTATTTCTTATACTTGTTTCACCTATATTTCGTAATGCGCTCGCTATCTTTTTGGCATCATTAATAGCGATCGATTTTTTTTTTCTGTTGTAAGTAACTATTTTTATGTATTTATATAAAATCAATGAATAACTTATTTTCGTTTTCACCATATTTCTAATAATATGTTATAGAAAAGTTTAAAGGATTTTCTATTATGCAAATTTTTGAATTTCAGAAAATTATTGTTAAATTAAAAAATTTAATTTGAACTTGTTTGTAGTGCTTCATAAGAGATTAAACAATCAAATTGTTCAATATTACGTGTGCAAACATCAGATCGAGTAGTATATGTATTCAGTTATTAACTTGGTCTAAATATTGAGTTTGTTTATTGTGGCTGCGTTTTAAGAACCTCGCTCTTTTCATGGCTATTTTTTTTTTCGCAAAATTTATGTCACTGTTTATAGCTTTTATGAAAAATGCAAACTTTTCAGTTCATAAATTTTAAATAAGTATAAAAATATAACTATTATGATTTAATATTGTAATTTATCTGTTACCTTTTTTGTTTAATTTGATGACTAAAAAATGTCTACGTGCAATCTTTCCACTTTAATTGCGTAATTTGTTGACGGTTTCATAGTTTTATTCTTATTTATTTATTCACTTTTCGAATAATTAAACAATATAATTTAATGTTTTTTAACTATGTTCAGTGTACCTAAATCCATACATTATTATAATATAACTGAAATCTTAGTTATATGTTCAATTTAAAAAAACAAAAAAAAACAAATCAGTTGGTTATTAAACAGCCTCTTTGTTTTTCTTCTTCTTTTTCTTTTTATTTTCTTTTTATTTTTTTTAATTTTATAGCTGTTGTTCTTTGTCTTCCATCATACAGCAGTCAAAAAAGGAGAAGTATAACTACACCCTATACAGATTGTACGTAGTACGATCCAAAAATTTATGGACAAGCTGCATAAAACCTTACCCAGAATAGTTCACATTACCGAAGCACATCCACCTTCAAAAGGTTACCCTTGAACTACTATGTACTTCTGCCAGTGTTCATATAACTTTTGGAAACACTCCTGGAAGCCATTTTTCGCTACGTTTTGTGATGCTGCTTTACCTTCTCCTGACGGAAGAAAGCGGCGTCCATGCAATTTTTTTTTTTTTTTTGCTGGGAACAGGTAAAAGTCGCACGGAGCTAAGTCCGATAAAACGTTATGTTATTTGTTTGTCATATCAGAGTATTGACCAATCGAACCGTGCATCCTCAACATGAAAATCGCCTTCTTCCCCACGATGAAGTTAAAGCAGCAGCGCAAGAGGTTGCGATCAATGTCTTCCAGGAGTCCTTCTAAAAGCTATACGAACGTTGGCAGAAGTGCATAGGCGTTCAAGGTGAATATTTTGTAGATAGATGTACTTCGGTAATGTGAACTATTCAGGGTACGGTTTTATGCAACTTGCCCTCGTATGAATTTTCAACTTACGATTTCATAACGTTTTTGAGTGACGCAAGTTTACGCGCATGAAGACGTCACAAGAGAATTTACGATAATTAACTAAGGAGGCGTTCAAAATGGATATTTCGATCATCTATATGTTCTTAGGTACATATGCATGTACAAATGTGCCGAAAAAACTTGTGAAGTTTCAATTGGGTGGTCGTAAAATAGAAATTTAGATCGAAATCTGATTTTTTTTTTTTTTTTTGTGATTACAATTCCTTATTCGTAGAAAGGAAGTAAAGTGAAATAAATCAATGATCCTTTAAATCCCTGACATTGTTATCAATTTATTTCTTTGTTTTTTTTTGCCATCGGCCAACGGCATCGGCCATCGGCCATCGGCCATCTTTGAACAATCGGCCAACAATCGGCATCGGCCCATCGGCCAAAAAATGCCATCGGTCGAGCCCTATTTGTGATAGTATATTGTTTAATATGACTAATCTTTAAGCATATTTAATGAATGTTATAGTTCAAATATAACTTTTATGCTAGAATTAAGGACTAAAGTCTTTTTAAAGGTTTAAAATTTATTACATGAATTAGGGACTGATACGTCGTCAGTCCCGAATTTACGTATTTTTAAATTTTGGTATTCTCTTTTTGCTGTATTTTTTGAATATGTTTGTACTGTTTTTGATCCTAGCAGCTTTGCGTTGACACTACAGTACATTTTCGGTTAAATTCTTTCATTTTTTTTTTTTGAATTTGTATTTAAACTGTAATTCATGTATTTTATATATATATATATATATATATATATATATATATATATATATATATATATATATATATATATATATATATATATACATACAGAGGCGGAGTGGACAGGTCGGCTAGTCGGGGATCCCCGACTGAGCCAACCACCCGGTGGGCCACTTCAAGCATTTTTTTTATTGAACTTAATACATTTAAATTCACACCTAACATTTTTTAAAGTGTCATTAAAAAATGAACAAATAAAAACATGCAATTCGTTTAATCTGTGTAAAAAAAGCGCTTGGAAACAGGTTTATTTTTTTTCCACCCTAAGCAGGGACCAAAGTAAATAGCTGAAATTCACCACGTACGAACGTTTTCCTCTTTTTATCAACTTTCTCTCTAGTTTTTAGAGCTCTGAGGGCCATGGCCCCCACCATTGAAGAAACGGGAGGGGGGCAGAAAAATTGGGGTCCGACGCGGCCTGGAAAAGCGCCCGGGACGAAAAAAGCAGGTTAAAAACTCGTATTTGTACTTCTGTTAACAAAAATTGAAGGGACTTGCACCATCAGACAAAACGGCCCCGGCACTGCTATAAATGTGTGGATCATGCTTTGGGGTGCTGATACATGAGCACGGGGGGTGGGGGAGGGCGGGAGGGAGAGAAGGGACAGCTGTTGGCCTGGTTCCGATCCTGAGGAAGGCTCGAGATTTTTTTAATGAGGGGTGAAATATATGTAGGGACGTAGGGGGTGAACAAGATAGAGGGGGGGGGGTCATAAAAGTCATTTGTGAAGTGCCCCAAAATTTCTCTGCACGCCCCTGGTATTCACTGGTTGTGACAGATTCAACTAAATGCTGTCAGTTGGCAAGATATTTCATTGGTCTATTGTAAATTATCGCTATACGAGCATTTTCATCTTCGAATCGCATACGGGAAACCTAAGGCAAGTCTGGACTACGATAAATAAACTGAATCTGAAACAGAACAAAATTTCGATTTCGAGAGAGCTCCTGAATACAGGTGGATTTAGGACTGAGTTCCGGTTTCTTTTTTTTTTTTTTTTTTGAGCTACATTAGTTGAGGAGTATTTTATCAAAAGGGAACATGTCCCTCATTGTTAGAAAAATTCATTTTATGATATTTTCTAAATCTTTCAGACGACCTTTATCAAATCACTTACTCTCAAGAAGTCCGAATGTGGAAAATCCTATTTTATTTAAGGGTAAAGTGTGGCTTTTTGATCAAAAGGTAACAAATCCGTCCTCTGCACGTTTTATTTTGAACAAATGGGGACATATCCTGAAAGAATCTGTAGTATGAAGACTTTTAGATTCAAAGAAACACTTGTCCAAAATCCTCAAATTTTAATACACAATTTTTAGGTTCATGTACTTCGATAACATAATATGAGAAGGTGAAATATTAGAGTTTTGGTGAAAGTGGAATTTTCAACATTCAGGTTTTCGTTCGAAAATGCACATATCCAAAATTAAGATGGCGATATCTCCTTTTTTTTTTACAAAATCATTTCTTACTCTGGCCCTTTGATTTGCTGCGCTTTTGTGCTCAATTCTGTACCCAGAGAAGTTGATAAAATTATTTTGCTCTTACCTTAACTCGTCTTTCTCACCTCCTGAACATTTTTAGAAACTGGATATGTTTGTTCCCTTTTGATAAATTAGTCCTCAGTTAAAATCAGGGCTAGATTTATGCTTAACGGGGTATCTAAGTTATTTCAGATATGAGGTCCCTCTGTAGTCTAAAAGTCACCAACGATAATAGCCTTAAGTCTACAATTGAGGACTTTGATGCAACAACCAGTTCAGTTCAAACTTTTTTTTTTAAATTCATTTTTGCTTGTGGCCGATAGTATAGAAGTTTCGATTGGTGCTACAACGGGAACCAAATATAAGATCAGACCTCTGCTTTCTAGTAAATAATGTGGGAAAGATATTAGCCTTTTTACCGGACACTGATGTTATTTGTTGGTCTTTCCAAAAATGAGTAAGTCTGGACTTACTTGGTGCTTGCATCAAGGCCCTCAATTGCGTTTTTCAGATTTAAATATCGAAAAATTGCCACACGAAGTCTTCGAACCTTCGCCGTTCCCTTAAAGTCACTGTAGATAGCCTAAAATTTCACATTTTGAAATTTTCGTGGGAGAGCTCCGTAACCCTTTTATAAGCACTATAGCCAAAAATTGATTTCAGTTTCAGAAAAAAATACCCTGAGGGAACCAGTGTTTCCCCCAGACCAAAAAAGTGGCTGTGCGCTTTCAGATAAAAGGGTACTGTTTAGAGAAGTTTTGTAAAACACAACAGGTGCTTCTTTTTACTTTTTGGTTATACAATATTCAAGTGTTTTCGATAGTAATTATTTTTAAAATATTGAAAAGCTTTTTGATGTTTAGTTTTAAAGGCAATGCAAAAAATATTCAGATATATTCTAATCAGATTCTTGTGGATAACTTATTGAAACGAAAGAGTGACGTTTCAAGGACAGGCTTATGGGAATTTTTACCTTTTGAAAAAAAAATTAGCTTTTGTGTAGTTTTGTCTAAACTTTTAATGGGCAAGGAGGGATGATCAAGTTAAGGCTCAAAAGTTAGCTTAAAAGCGGAAGGGCACAGCGTTCTCCTAAAAAATCTGAGGAATAACACTCGAGAAACCTGTCCCCTTTCCTTTTAATGTTTTCAAACACATTATAAGATTACGTTTTTAAAATTCCAATGTCGAAAATTTAAGAAGGAGAGTCGACGGATTCCCTATAGTAACTAAATGCAGTTTAAAGTTGGTAGAGTATACTTCAGTTTTTAAATACTTCCAAATGAGATCACTGAGCCTCCTTCTCTCTCAAGCGTGACCAATGATAGTTTTTTGATTTTTAATAGTTCAAAATCGAAACTTTTTCGTAGAGAGCTCCCGATGCTTCCCTGTTCCAATAATTTTACCAAGAGTAACCTAAAATTGTATTTCTAAAACTTCCCATTTTGGAGAATTTTTTGGAAGAACCCTCGAGATTCTATCGTAAACAAAGATAGCCAAAAATGGACTTTAATTTTGAAAAAAAAAATAAGAAACAAAATCGTGGGGGAACCCTTTCTTTTTCCTGTCTTCAACGTTACCGAAAATTGTAAAATTACGCTTTTTGACATCAACTTTGAAAATATCGTTTGGAAGGGAACTCTAGAACCCCCTTCTCCCAATTCTTTTCTCCTTATGCCTATACAGATCAACCAATTTCGAAAAATTTCCGGGGGAATTTACCTGATTCCTCCCTTTCTTCGTGTCCTTCCTACGTTGTTAGTATAGAAGGCTAAAGATGTGCCTTTTCAGACTTATACCATTAGTATCCTTTGAAGCCGCATAAAAAATGTATCAGTGTTAGCTTTATTTTACACAATTATCTTTTTTTAGAACCTTAAAACTTGATTCAGAAACTTAAAGCAAAATAGGAACTATAGCGGTAGTTTAATGTCTTTTCTCGGTTCGGAAGAATCGAGATCTGGTACTGGTTAATTCAATCTTTTTAATTTACAGAGGTGGGCCAAAATACTCTTTTGCCGACTGGGCCAAAGTCAGCCAGTCCGCCCCTGTATATATATATATATATATATATATATATATAGTAGAATCCTTATCAGTTCAGGCTTGGGTATTACCTTGATGGTTTCAGAATTTTTTTGAATGTAACATATGTTAAAATTCATGAAAAAGTAAGAAAATTGTATAAACTGGTTTTGCCCGAAAAAACTCCTGGGTAGCGATACAAATCTCAGAAGGATGGGCGTTCCGGTCATCATTTTGCACTTACGGTTTTCGACAAAATGTTTACAGTTCTTTATCTATGGAACTGCAAACATTTTATGATAGTACAGTTTATTTTATTTAAAGAGTTATTGTTTTCTGTTTAAAAATATTTAAAAAATTCAACGCCATTTTGAAATATGTGTTTTATTTTTCTTTTCAGTCTTTTTCAGGAAAAAAATTGAATTTTTCATTTTTCTCAAAATTGTCAATGTAAAAAAAAAAAAAAATTTTTTGATTTTGCTATTAATAAATACCATTGAACACTACATTCTCAAAAAAGAGGAGCTTCCACTTTTTCATTTAACAGATTTTAAAGGCATTAAAAAAACGAGTAATTTTTATAAACTCTGTATAGGTAGCAATTAGTTTATTCAGCACCAGATAGCTAGAATATATAGTTGTAATTTAGTTATATAGCCCGTTTTCTTTTTTAGTTTCAGATTACTTCAGGAACTTTACTTTTTTAAAGAAAACAAGAGCGCAGTCTTCAGCCGATTTGCCGCGGCGAAACTTTTTACAAGCGCAAGCTTTCTGCGTAAGGCCAAAGGATTTGTTGTGTCTTCACAAATCGCCTTGTTTGCACAAAAATAACAATCCTGGATAAACTCTCTGCTAAAAATGAACAGGTGACTGTATAAGTAAAGTTAAAGTGTCTTCTATCCACTTACTTCTAAATAAAATTTTTAATTTTCAAGTGTACCATTTACATTAAGATTTCCTAAACAATCTTCATTTTTTCAAATGCCTCTAAATTCTGTTAAATGAAAAAGTGAAGGCTCAGTGCACAATGATGCTGATCAACAGTAAAAATTTCAAATAGTAAATTTTAAAATTGGTATTTTCGAGAAAAAATTAAAAATATGATTTTTTTTTGAAAAGACTTGAAAGAAAAATAAACATAAATTTCAAAATAGTGCGTATCTTTTCTCACAGAAAAAAGAACTTTAAATGAAACAAATCGTAACAAAATATATTACACCGTTCCCGAGATACAGAACCTGAAAGATTTTGTCGAAAATCACAAGTGAGAAATGATGCCCCGGAAGCCATCTTTGGCGGACTAGATCTCGGCCCCAGGAATTTCTTTGGGCAAAACCTTTTACATTTTTATGAATTTCAACATATGAAGTAGTGAGAAGCAAAGGGATGTAAGTGGAAAAATTGAAAATTTGGAGATTACCAGTACAAATGGTCGGTAAATCTCTCCTCTGTCTTGGAGCAAGAGATAGTTCTAGTAGCTCTCGTAGGTTGCAGGTATACATCATGGTTTGGAAAAAAAAATCAATGAAAGTCTACCTGGGACCTTATCATTAAACGCGTTTTAGTCAAAACTTGAAAATGTCCACTTACATCCCTTTGCTTCTTACTGCCTCATATTTTGCATTCAATTGATTCTTCCGAGCAAGTTCATTTTAACTTGATTCACTTTAGATCTGAATATTTCATACATTATTATCTATCTTTATTATCCAATGTTATTAATTATAGTAATATTTTATCTCTAAAAAATTCCTTTATTTTCAAAAAAACGTTTTTTCATTTAAAACGACTTCATAGTAAGTTCAATTTCAGAATTATTCGACCATTCTTTCCTAATGATTCTTTTTTGTGTGGATTATATGGATGGAAAGAATTACTTTTCTACTGAACTATCCTAATACCCATTCTCTTACATCAAATAACGAAATTATCTGAATCAGGGGTTCTCAACACGGGAACTTACGCGCCCCCGTCAATACGAAGACAAGCAGGTTATTAAATAAAAATATTAACAATTTCCGTAAACAAATTTAATATTACTACTCATAACTTTGTTTTGAGCATAATCTTATTAGAACGTAGGGAAATTAAAGAACTGAATGCAAATAAATTGGAAGCAATCTAGGTCATAGATGAGGTTGATTATCAATCTTTAACAGTATTAAAATTTATGAAGCTGAAGAAGAACATGTAAAAGTTGTTTTTGGAACCATTGAAAATCATTTAGCCATAATGGCAAAGAATTTTAAAAAGCATTTTCTTGCTGACGACGAACTGATAGCATGTTACGAGTGGGTTAAGATCCATTTCATAAGATTCCCGAAAGACTCTAAATTGATGAGGAAGAAAATACATAGACTTTACGACAAGTGGCGAAACCAAAAGGCAATTTAATAATAAATCACTATTTGAATTTTGGTCAGGAGTAGAGCATTCTTTTTTTGCACTAAAAACAAGAGCATTCCACATTCTATTACCATTTTCAACATCCTACCTTTGTGAAACTGGATTTTCTGCTGTAGCTTCTTTGAAGACAAAATATAGATCTCGGCTAAATATAGAAACAGAACTGAGAGGGGCTATTTCTAATATTAAGCCTTCCTTCAAAAAACGTTGTTCTTTAAGACAGGCCCAAGGACGTCACTAATAATTACGAAATTTCCTTTTAATTTGGTATGTTTTTATTGAGTAAGTTTTGATTCAGAACTTGTTTACTTTAATAAGATAATTATTAAATATGCTGAAATGCATTTTCTTTTCTATTTGTATGTCTGTGTTTCCATTCAGTCAGTTCATCTATTCTTTTAAATAATATTATAATATTTTCTCTTTTATATTTTCTCGTCCCCCCTCTAGTATGCTCGTGCCCCCTAGGGGGACGTGTCCACAGTTTGAGAATCACTGATCTGAACAGTCTCGAAACTGTTATTTTAAAATTTCCATAGGAGTACATGGACAATTGAGCTGTAGCCTTTGTTATACAGAGGGCAATGTCTTTTTAAACATTTACGACATTCAACTAAAATTTCTTTATAAGTTGTAATGAAGATTATGAAGAGAGTAATAAGTTGCTATCTTTTGCGCCTTTGCAGAGAAAAATTGATTCTTTTAAATACTTACATCATAGAAAGGGAAACTAATTTAAAAATTGTTGATTGTTTCCAAAAAGGTTTTTTTTCATCAGAACCAACATATATGCTTTTATCAGGGCCGTAACCAGAAAATAATTTCGGGGAGGGTTTAAAAACTTTAATGCGGAGCTTTGCGTAAGGTAGTTCATTATTGAAAACCAGCCTTGACTCACTAAAAGCGTTTTATGCAATTAATATACATATGAAAGGCATTTGAGTTTTGGAACAATATTTTTGGAAAGTTGTAAATGTAAAAGAACATTTAAATGTCAAACCGAACTTTTCGGGTGGGGGGGGGGGTTAAACCTGAGACCCCCCCCCGTATACGGCCCTGACTTTTATAATGCTGAATAATTCAGAAAGCTTTTCTAATAATGTAATGGTGAATAATTCTTTAATTTAATAATAGTAAAAAAAAATTCATTATGATTCTAAAATGATAAATATATAATACGCTCTCTTCTCACATCAACTTACAGTTTCTTCATAGAAACTAATGGGTTCACGTAGACTCTGTCAAATTTCAAATTTATTTTTAAGCACGCGAGTGGCTGAGAAAATACTTGATGATTAATTTTCAAAAAACACATTGAAAATTTTCATATTGTATGTTATTCAGAATTATGCCAATTTGTTGGTGAACTTAAAATTTAACGAACTGTAAAATGAAATCGTAGCAATTTCATGTTTATCAAAGAAAAAGTACTAGTCAATGCTTCTCATTTTCTTTTAAGTCATAAACTGGGCTTCAACATCCATGGGAGCTCACGGGAACACAGGTACTTTGCTTGTTGTTATTTTTATGGGAATGTTTACACATCATTCAGGACTAAACACACAGTTACTGTGCTTGTTGTAATTCTTTTGGACTAGACCCTCAGACCCTGTACTTGTTGTGATTTTTTTGGATTTGACGTTCAACTCCTGTACTTGTTGTCATTTTTATGGGAATGTTTACATATTAGCAGGAATTCAGGACAATACGAATTAAAAATGTTCTGAAAACTGTAAGGCACCCTGTACTTCTTATTTCAGAATTTAATCTCTAGTCATGTTTGAATAAATTCATCCGCTTATTACACATAAAATCTTTACTTTAAAGCAAGTGACTTAGAAAAGTGTAATTTTCTTTTTCAGGAGATATAAACACATCGGATGGCATTTAATAAAGAAATGAAAAAAGAGAAATAGAAACAAGTTCTAGCAATATAAATTAAACAGAAAGCAACAAAAAAGAAACACACGAAAAACCATCAAGCAAGAAAAAACTATATAATTAGTAACTGAAAATAGATTACTTAGTGTTATTACGCTTATTAAGTGTAAAAAAGAATAATTGCCGATTGCGTGAAACCAGTGAAAGAAGTTGGACTAAGGCTCCGAAGCATCCTTTTCAAAATGTATATTATTGATGAATGAAGTTTACAATGCCTCGACTTCCTTATACTTTGAACGATAAATTGTTCAGATTATTTAACTCGATGTTGAAATTTCCTGTAAGTGTTTTTTTTTGAATTACCGTAATTTTATGACAAGAATTATATGTCCTTTTATGAGAGAGAGAGATATGACTTCGCTATTTGATCTCACTTTCCTGATCCATAGTCCGGTTTAGATATAAATATATGCTTCAGGTGTTCAGACGTTAGTTTGTTTTTAGATTTATTTTATCCTTTTTAGATACTAAAGAGATTGCACTGACACTTCGGTCATTTGTTTTCAGCGAAACACCGTCTTTACTGTTTATTTATTTTTTACACTAGACCTGACAATTATGCTTCAGAAGGCTTTTTCTTAAGTGTCAATAAATTCAATGATATTTTGTTTTTTAAGTAATGCAATGTATTTGATAAAACGCTCCTCATGTTAATTGCATCTGTATTACTCAAATTAAGTTTCATAACGTATGTTTCATCAGTAAAAAGGTTCGTTAACAAAAATGGATTGCTGGAAATATTAGTTCGTGTCTGATTTTGTTACATTTCAGCAAGATATTTCAATAAATGTTCTTCATATTGATGTGTTTTTACTGTACATCCTTTAGAGAAATGGCATAACAATTTCCCCCCTTACTTTCTAACTTCTGAATTGATTAATATTTATGCTGTTTTCTTTTTTTTTTCTCTTTATTTTACAAGAGTCACATAAAGAAAAATGTACCTGCAGTAAAATTTTTATCTAACTTTCCTCTTAAAAAGTGAACCACACGAATAGGGTAAGAATGAAAAAAGTTGAAAGAGGGGAAGCAATCTTTATTGAGATATATGGTCTTAAAATCTGCTGAAATTTTTGGAGAAGTGCCAAATTTAATGACTTGGCGGGAATTTGACGATACCAATTTCTTGCCGACGACTTCATCGCCTGCATGTGGTGGGACATCCATCTGCAAAGCGGGTGTGAAAGATCTATCTCATTATTCACCAAAACTCGCTAAATTATGTGACGTTTCTAAAAGTTTCGGAAAACTTGAAAACTTTAAGTTTCGAAATTAGGGACGCGAGGGCAAATAACCTGTCCATCCAGAAACATGTTTTACTATGCTCTTTCAAATGCTACTAACTTTTTTGCAGTACTGCAAATCGTATGGTTTCCTGGTTAGAATCTAACCTTTAATATCCTAACGTAACTATGCAAATCTGACCATTTTTGTAACTGACAGTTTTAGGTCCAACAGTCGAAAAAATATAGCTCGTTGAGGTGAAGTGTTCATACGTTGTGTGTATATATTAGGGTGGAACGAAAAAAATAAAATTTTTATTTTTGAATCGTAATAGTGCGGAAAAGTTGCGATTGCTGAAAACTTACAAAACAAAACAAAAATTTTAAAAATCGGATAATATCTTCCGATCCCGCAACGAGCCTGAATATTTGAAAAAATCGAAAATTTTCGTGTTTTTCTTAGTGATTTTTCAAAAATTTTGTTTTAATGTTTCTTTTTAAGGCTCTAAGACGGAAAAGTTACGATTGGTAAAGCTTTCAAAAAAAAAAAAAAAAAAAAAAAAAAATCGAATAATACCTTCTGATCCAGAAACAAGTCTAAAAAATCGAAAAAGTTGAGAATTTCATTTTTTTTTTTCCGAATTTTTAACATTTTTGGTTCACATTGGTTTTCATTTTTGTACTTTTTCAGGCTACAGAACGGAGAAGTTACGTTTAGTGAAGACTTCAAAACAAAAAAAAAAATATATTGTTTGAAATAAAACAATATCTTTCGATCGAGCAACGAACCTACATGTTTGAAAAAATGTAAACTTTAAGACCTTTTCAGCTTTTTTTTTTTATTTTAGTTTTAACGATCCTCATAAGTTCGGTATGAAATACTAATAGAAGAACGTTTGTTTATAAAACAAATGTGATATTTTAGTATTAGCCTGCCTGTGAAATTGTCCACATGGCCCTTTAACTCACGCGAGACTTATATTTGTTTATGCAGCTCAGGACAGTGTATGCATCTAATACGCCCCATTAGCGCCTCACGATCTTGAATTTATGAGCTTTTTAGTTGCCTTGTGTCTATAGGTATCTTACTCAAGTGAATAAAGCAGTCGTGCTGGCATCAGTATTTCTCTATGTTTCTAATGTGCATGTGAAGTCGATTTGCTCTGCTAAACGTGTTTCAAACATGAAATCCATCTTTGCAGAAAAAAAATTACGAGAAAGTCCTTTGAGTGCCCTATATTTGGCCACCCGAGAGATTTGTCAAGCAAATAAGCTCCTTACTTATGAAAAATGTACTTCAAAGTTGCTTTCAAGAGAGATTTGAGTTAGCTAGAAAAGTCAATAACACGAAAGTGAGTTTTTTCCATTGTTAAGGACATAGTAGCGCAAAAAGTTAAATGTATCTTTGATAAGGCCCTCGATTCCTACAGTTTCCCTGAAAAGAATTGCTCAGCTCATTGATATCTTCTACAAAAAATATCTCAATTTCATGAGATCTTACAACCGAGACAAGGATAAACCAAAGTTTAAAGAAAGGATTGATAAATTTAGTTGAAAAAAAAAGACTTTAAAGAAAAGCCTAAGCTTAAAACGAAAAGTTACTGAGTGCGTTTCAGTCATGAAAGATGAATCTGATCTTTCAAATGAAGAACAACCAAGTTGTTCAGTCAAGAGAGAACCTGATAATGAGAAAAAGAAAAACCCGGTGGCAGATGAGGATTAAGCTGAAAACTACGGCACTAAATAGCGATCGTTACGGCGTATCTGATCGTGCAACTGCTGCCATAGCATCCAGTGTGCTTCAAGACGTTGGCTTAGTCACTGAAACAGATACTTCTAAAGCTGTTGATAGACAAAAAAAAAGGAGAGAAAAGAGCCAAAATAGAAAAGATCTGCAAAGTGGCATTAAACAAGACTCCGTTCGGGGTATTTATTTTGACGCAAGAAAAGATGATACTTTATATATAGATAAGATTGAATCAAAGCAATTTCGGCGAACAGTGAAAGAAGAGCATTATTCTATTATCAAAGAACCTGATTCCGTTTATATTGGCCACGTGTCTCCAAACTCTGGATCAGCCAAATACATAGTGAATAGCATTGTTTCATATCTAAATGAACAAAGAATTTCACTGGGTGATTTAGCCATCGTAGGTGCGGTGGTACTAAAATCAATACTGGGTGGAAAAGTGGCGCGATTCGTTAATTTGAAATTTATATTGGACGACCATTGCAATGGGCTATTTGTTTATTACATTTCATTGAGTTGCCTTTTCGCCATCTTTTTCGGTATTTGGATGGTGGAAGAACTGGCACAAATTCGTTTTCTGGACCAATAGGAGAACAACTCAGAGGTTGCGAAAAACTGCCAGTAATAGATTTTCAAGCAAGTGACTGTACAATTCCAGATGTAAACAGAAAGTGCTTGAGCAAAGATCAAAGATATCTTTTAGATATATCTCAGGCAATAAAGGGTGGCAATTGACCAAATGATTTGTCAAATCGTGACCCCGACCCACTCTCACATTCCAGATGGCTCACTTGTGCAAATAGAGTCCTTAGACTGTACGTAAGTGTATCGATCCCATCAGGTGACTTAAAAGACATAGTGACTTTTATTTTGAGATGTTACATGCCGGTCTGGTTTGAAATAAAGAACTGCAAAAATTTCACAGACGGTGCCATTCATGTTTACAGAACAATTCCAACCTGTCGATACTTACCTGACAATCTAAAACAAGTTGTTCACCTGTCATTGAAAGAAACTCTTTCTTTGCGCATCCCGAAAACTCATTAATGGCAATGGTGTTTGATGAAAGGAGGCACATAAGAGAACTAGCGTTTAAAAACGTCTTAAAAGCCAGGGAGTCTGTTTCTAAAGGCAAAAGCATTAGAAACTTTGTCATTCCATCTCTAAATTTCGAAACAGAAGATTACACAGAGAGATTATTAATTGGAACACGACAAAGTTATCTTCTTCACCTTTTCTTCGAAAAGTTCCTAACAAAGACATTGAAAATCTTATTGCAACAGGCACTATACCCGACTGGGATATAAAACTATTCCCCTGCCATACGCAAGCTGTCGAAAGATGTGTGAAACTAGTGACGGAGGCTTCACTCAAAGTGTTTGGATTTAAATCCAGAGATGGCTACATAAGAGCAACATTGAAATCTAGGTCAATTATGCGCGAATTTTACAAAAAATCTGATTATAAATTAGCTTTAACAAGTAACACTTAAAACAATAAGACTTGTATACTGGATTGTAAATTTGGTAAATATTTTTTATAACTTTTTATTATTTGAAAATGATTCATTGTTGTTTTGCATAATGTTTATGTGTAATATAGGGTTTTTTAAAAGACTTTTCCCTGCAATACCGGGGAAAAAAACAAGAAGAACAATTTAATTTTTAATCACTATAAGAAAAGATGAAATTCTCCCTTTTTTTTACTTTTCATGCTTGTTCCTGGATCAGAAGGTATTATTTGATTTCAATATATTTTTTAAAATTTCTGAAAGCTTCAGCAATCGTTACTTTTTCGTCTTAGAGTAGTAAAAAGAAACGTTGGAGCAAAATTTTTAAAAAATCGCTAAAAACACATGAAATTTTCCATTTTTTTCAAATTTTTAGGCTCGTTGCGGGATCGGAAGATATTATCCGATTTTAAAAATTTTTGTTTTGTTTTGTAAGTCTTCACCAATCGCAACTTTTCTGCACTATTACAATTCGAAAATAAAAACTTTGTTTTTTTCGTTCCACCCTAGTATATATACGTATACAGGGTGTTCTGTTCCAACCTGCAAGACATATATTTTCGCAAACGTTAGTCCTAGATGCATACTTCCAATTGCGAAAATGTTCAAAATCTGACGCAGAATTACGATGTGAAAAGTTTGAAGCAAAAAGGAAAATAAGTCAAAAAATAAGGAATTTAACTTTTTCTACCGATCCTAGGTCCCCTAACTTATATTTAGGGAAATAATCCTCATTGAAAAATAATTCCAACACAAAAAGTTTGATTAATAGTAATCATGATGAAAATTGTTGAATCAAGGATTCTCCGGAGCAAACATAAATTTAAAGTCATTTACATATTTGGAAACTCTACTTTTTTCTATTTCTCTTTGGAACACATAGTAGAGACCTTTTCTTTTTTTTTTCTCTGTGTGTGTGTACTTTTTAATTAAATAAATAAAGCGCACGGTTTTTTAGTGATCTTTGTTTTTGTTCATATTTTGGAAATTCTTCCAATTTTTATGTACTTATTGTCGTGCTTTCGTTTTTAACTGAATACTATTTCATTCTTTATACTTATTGCTATTTTGCTTTTATGGGTAATGAAGAAGCTCGATTTTTAATCACGACAAAGCGGGGTGTTTTGAGTTCTTTCAGTTAAAACAGAAAACGACTGAATGTAGCGATTGTTTCTCACAATCATTTCTGATCCAGGCAACGCCAGGTATTTTTGCTAATATACCAACGAAAAAAGTAACAACAAATGTATCGGTAGCTCAGTCGGAGTACCGGATAACTTAATTAAAAAAAAAAGATTCACCTTAAATATTAGGAAGCTTCAAAATTATTCCACAGTACCGATGAGAACAGAAAAAAAAAAAAAAACGCACACACAACATTTTTTAAATGGGGAAAAATTAGACAGTAATAATAATCCTTATTAATAACCTTTGGATACTGAATGTAAAATAAGCGACTTGGAACTTACCAAGCAAGTTAAAAATAAAGCCAATTCGATATAGATGGTATATAAGATAAAAGGATCGCCAGAAAAAAGATAAAAGATATTTTTGGAAATAATTTTGGCGACAGAAAGCGTGAGAGGGATTTTAACAGGTGCATGGGACAGGAAGTGGAATGTCCAAATATTTTGTTAGTAGCCCAAACAAGTTACACAAAACATTACTAATGAATACATTGGAAATTGCAGATGAACTGCAACGATTAAAGAAAAATGATGAATAAAGCAGAAAGTAAAAAAGTTCGAATGAATACTTTGTATTGCAAACTGAGAAAAAGGAAATTTGAGATTGATTGAGAGTTAAAAATTTGAAGAGGTATGTAAATTTAAAAAATGCTCATTTTATCTCAAGTGCATCAATGCAATGTTCCAAACTGCCACACCGTTCAAAAAAACGGTCGTTCATTTTAAAGATTCGTTCTTTTCAACCCGTTCGTTCCTGAACGACACATCCCTAATATATATATATATATATATATATATATATATATATAGTATATATATATATATATATATATATATATATATATATATATATATTATATATATATATATATATATATATACACACACACAGGGTGTTGCGAAACTAATGGTCCATACTAAAAGGGATGATTGACCTTGCCAAAACAAACAACTGTCGCAATGCAATGTGGGGTCGGAAAGCAAACGGCAGGCCGGGAGAAGGTACTTGGTTCGCAGAAAAATGGGGCATGCAATAAAGACCAAGAACAACAATATGAAGACAGTGAACCTTTATTTATAACTTTATAACTGCGTTATTTAGATCGATACAAGTACTGTACCTTCCTAAGGCGTGTACGAGCATCACCACACTAGTGTGGTGGTGGTGGTACGAGACGCCCATCGCGTAACCAGAGGCCCTTTCCCGAAAAATGCTCTGAAGTTGGACCTTTGTGATATGACATGAATATTCTAACGTGTGCATTGTTCAATGCATCGCTGATGTGATGCTTGTTTTGCAGCTGTCGGACGCTCATTTAAAGCATTTGTAAAGGTTCTTTGTCTTCATATTGTTGTTCTTGGTCTTTATTGCATTCCCCATTTTTGCGAACCAAGTACCCCCTCCAGGCCCGCCGTTTGCTTTCCGACCCCACATTGCAGTGTTAAAGTTGTTTGTTTTGGCAAGGTCTATCACCCATTTTAGTATGGGCCATTAGTTTTGCAATACCCTGTATATATGTATATATCATATTTTTCTTATATATATATATATATAGATATCATTAACGGCCTCTTTAAATTGAAGCGGAATAATATAATCTGTCATTGAAAAACTAATTTTCATGTCCGCTCAAACTGTGAACATTTCGGAAAAATTGTCACTTTAATGTCTCATAAAATTAGAAAAAAATTAAGTAAACTTTACGTCGAAATCTTGAACCCAACATAGAAATTTAGGTACCTAGTGAAAATTAAATTCAGAAGCCGCTCGATATGGCAAATTCGTTCTTAAACGTTTTGGTTTTTGGTACATACTGGCACATAGTTCGAAAGAAAACTTTCATGCACATGTTTCAAAGAAATAAGAAATGCTTCTGAAATCAAGGAACACTTATTCGATTAAAAAAAAAGCATTAATGGGCCATTCCACCGTCACGTGCGGCACAATCCGACTCGAAAATTTCACCAGCATTTTGTTATGGATCTTAATATTTTAATTTAACAGGAGTAAGCACATTTTTCAATCTTTACATTTTATACAAAGATACTCCTGAGACAATATCATTTTTATTAAGTAACTTAGTTACTTATAATTTAATTTATTTGTATGCGTCACGTGCGGGACATCCAAAGTCAGCCTCTTGTTGCTTGCTATATGCATTACTTAATATTTTTGCTCTAATAATACAGCAATGATGAAACAAATTGCATGTTTTGAAAGTTAAGGTTCCAACGTAAGGAAATATATCTCATTTACTGAAAAATAGTAACTTAAACCGTTGAAGGAAAAAATGTATATGGTCATACCACTGAAAGCTGTATAAGGGCCATTCCATGGAAAACTGTCATTTTGTCCTCTATTTTATAAAAAAGAAATGATTTCAAAAGATATTGCCAAATTGTTTTGCTCAAGAATTCACACATACGTTTGTGATTTCGTAAGCAACACAATTTTGATCACTAACCTTTTAAATAATTATTTTAAAAAATGTATGAAGCGTCATGTGCGGGACAAAATAGCCGTTTTCCGTGAAATGGCCGTTGTGCACAATTTTCGTTGCAAATTTATTCGTTATCATACTATTTTTTTATTTTAATACTTTCATAATTTATAAAATATACTTTCAGTTATTTCACATAAATTTTGTTTTGCAGTTAGAATAGTTGACAATTTCGTAATCAAGTTAATACGTTTTGAAATGGAAATAATAGAAAACATAGCATGGAGAGGAAGAGGGATTACTGAAATTAAAATATAAAATAAATTTACATACCTTTGATTAGTTTATATTTTTTAAAAAACATTTCAGGGAGCAGTTCATTTTCCTTTAAAGTGATGAACTACGATGTTTTCGAAGAAGAACGTACAGTTGCAGTCTTGTTATTTTAGCTTCGCTACCAAAATAAAATAATCTCTTTAGCCTCGATTTAATATTTCAAAGTCATGAGCAGCTGACTCCAAGTCCTTGCTCTGTATCAGGGCAATATACCGTCTAACAATCACAAAATGCAAAGATGTAAAGCCAGACTCTCCGGTTTTGGACTTAATAACAGTAATTGATATTCACTTTGAATATTCCAGCTCTAACTGGTTCTCTCCGGTTTTCGCCTTTGCAAAAGCACAGCATATAAGTTCGTATATGCATTCGTTTATTTAGTTTATTGCATACCTTGGACGTTCATTTGCATGTGCGTTAACATGCAGTGGTAATTTATATTGTAAGCAAATTGCTTAAGGGTTTTGGGGTATTTTGCATTAAAAACATACTAAATTATTTCAAGCACAAATGTTATCATAAAGATATTATAACACACATACGAACACAAAACAAAAGACTCCGGTTTATGCTTTTCATGCCATTCAAAAAACACTAATATATGAAATTACTTTTTATTGTATACAAGTCTTTTTGGAGTTTTTTAATAATGCCATTTTTTTAAGGAAGTAAAATTCGCTTTTTAGAGCAGGTTAAAATAGTCCAAGATTTTGTTACCTCGGAATAAATTTAACATTTTGATTCTCAAATTTGGTAAACATACTCAAGTTCTTTAAATAAGTTTCTAAGTTTGACTTTTTTTTTTTTTGAATGCATCAATGCAGTGAAGAGATCTTTTTACACTCTGAAATTACTTCTTTCCCCTCCAAATCAAAATAATATCTTTGAAGCTGACGAAAATTTAAAAAAAAAGGGGGGGGGCGTTAAACTATCCTTAAAAAGTGCTGGTGGTGGAAGCAGGGGAGGGGGGGAGAAGCGACACCTTTTGACCCGGGCCCGAGCCTGAAGGGGACCCAATATTTTTAAAACTATGGGTGAAATATAGGGGTAAACAACATGGAGGGTGCCGGAAAAGTTATTTGTGAGGGGCCCTAAAATTTTTGTTCACGCCCCTTATATTTGAATTCAGGAGGTCATTTTACATAAGAATCAGCAGGAATGTCAGAAGCAATTTTGATGTCGCACCGTGGTAAAACTCCGAGCGGTAAGAGTACTCTCACTACACTGTATCATTCTTTTTACATTTCTAAATATTTAATTGACAGTAATTAATTCTAGTATTTTTAATAAAAAGGTTTAATCCACTATCTTGTCATTGATGCTGCTTTTAATTTTAGAATTTAAAAACGGGTTTTTGTACATTTTGTAAAATATTCTGTTTAAAAAAAAAATTTTAAAACTAGACTGCGAAAAAAAGGTAAAAACTTCGAAATTGTGTAAAATTAAAGGATTTACATTTTTTCCATGAAAATTATTTGTGAAATTTCATTTTAAAGATCTTTTATACAGCATTAATGAACATTGAAGATACCTTTAAAATATTTGACTTTTGATCAGAATCTAGAACAAATGAAGTATCTGTAAGCAGTGAAAAATATAAATCGATTGGGTATTGAATAAATCGACAACATGTTTCAAAATGTTCGGACTTTTTAATTAATCTTTTTCTTTTGGCGAGTTGGCTAAAATTGTCTCAACAGTGTTCCATTACTTTATCTAAAAATTCAACCCTAACGCAGCGCCAGTTATTTTAGGTATTATTTTGATCAGTATTTAATCATAAAGAAAAATTGAACAATTTAACGCGCTTTAAATTTATACAAAGTATTGAAAGAAACATTGGCTTGGGCAGAGTCCGTGTCAGTTCAGGCAGGGAAAGAAAAAAAATCTTACTTTCATAGTCTTGGAAGTTTTTGAATTTTACCTATGCTAAAATTAAGAAAAAGCAAGCTATCTGCACATTTTTGCTTTACTCACCAAACTTCCTAGCCTGAGATACAGCCCGCCAAAGATGGTAACTTTCACGCTCTTTTTCACTTGCGATTTTCGGCCGAATTTTACTTCCTTATCTCCGGAACGATAATGTGTTATTGGTGATATTTTTTTTTCAATTGACAAATATCGATATTTTCCTTTAAAAAATCTACAACATTTGAAGATAATTTATTCATTTTTTTCAATCTAGCCTTTTGGAAAAAAAAAATCTTATAAATCGATTTTTTAATTCAAAAAATATTGAGTTTTTTTAACCGTTGATCAGTACAATTGAGTTCTTCATTCCCTGAAACGAATAGCTTTCCCTTTTGAGTTTTAGAGATTTAAAAGGCATTTGAAAAAAATAATTTTTTAGGAACTGTATGTATAACTGTAAACATGAAAATTCAAAATTTTATTTGGGAGCATGTGGCCAAACATTTTTCCATTAGTTATATAGCTACATTTTTAGTTGCCGCTTCGTTCGGGAATTTTCTTTTTCACGGAATCAAGATCGCAGTTCTTAGCCGATTTACTGGCCAAAACTTTACCTTAATGCCGATAGTTCCCGCACGGAACCTTTTAGTGTAGTATCAAAAGATTGTCGTCTTGTTTTTGAACAAGTTTAAATGTTCGATTAAGTGGCCACTAAAAATGAAAACGTTGCTACATAACTAAATTAAAAGTAACTTCAAGTCACTCACCACTAAATAACATTTTGAATTTTCAAGTCTGCATAAAAATCTATACAGTTCTTGCAAAACCCTCGTATTTTCGAAAATCTCTTAAATCTGTTCAACTCAAAAGTGGAAGCTCTCCTTTTCAGGGAATGTAGTACATAATGATACTGATGTAATAGTAAATACTTAGTAAAATAATCAAAGTTTTAGAAATGGACTATTTGGGAAAAAATTCAAAAATTAATTAAATATTTTTCTTTACGAAATGCTACAGGAGGAAAAATTTAAAAAATATTTCACATATAGTGTGACACATACACATACATACACTCTATCTATTCAAATTAGAAAGTCGTTTAAGGACGTTTCTATAATCTTGGATTGATTCACCATTTGAGTATTTGAGAATTTGACTTCTTGTACAACTCACATTTGCAGCTTATATATGTCCGGAACTGCATTTTTTCATTTAAGCACTATTTATAAGACAGAATATTAGAGAGAAAGAAATGATTAATAGTAACTTTCACTTAAACATGATTTTTCCGACCTATGGGAATGAATAGGTATGAAATATTAGTCATCGAAAACATTCTGTTTCAAAATATGACGATCATTTTCACTTTTTGTTCTGTAAATGTGATCTCGTTGAGCTGCAAATTCGATAATTGCTGCAAATGAAATAAATCTCTCGCACTACCTTTGATTGATTAACTATAATTATATCTTCAATAAAGCATTGTAATGCTTTTTGCGTTCTATATCTTAAGTGATAAGGGTTGACCGAAGAAGTGACGTCAAAGGGCATTCTCTTATGTGGAGGTCAGGACAAATGCAAAGGATCACGTAGAACGCTTTTGGGATAGATGCGATGATGAGGACGAAACTGGTCAGGTAAAGTAAAAAATAACTGTCTGCGAAGAAGACGAATTGCCGCAAAGAACCTTGATTCGCTCTTTCTCGAGGGGTTTCTGAAGAGAAATTACGAGTACAGGAAAATTGAACGCGGTCCGAGTCGAGTTTTGTGAATTAAAATCAAGATGGTTACACTTTTGTATTTGTTGAACTAGAGGGTAGTTTTTATTTTGATTATTTTAATGTTTTTTGGTATGCGTTTTGTTAATCATACATTTTTCAAGCTGTATGGAATTTGTATTTATTTATTTATTTTTTCATTTCGAGATAAAAAGGGGCTGAGGAAATATATGTTGAGGTGTATCCGCCCGGAAAACATTTCAAGATAACATTTGGAATGAAATTTGGATTGCAACAACCATTAAAATTTCTGTAGTTATTGAAATAATTACAGAAGTTAAAGTTGAAAATTGTCGAGATAATAACTTGTACCAAGTTATTTCGTTCTAATTTCTGTTAAGTATTTCGATTGATTTAATGGAAGTTGGGGGAAAAAGCGGGCTTTGAATAGTTTTAACATGGTGTTCGTGTTACTTCTGAATGCATGTCATAAAAGAAAACCGAATAATATTATGGAATCGCATGTACAATAAAGCATATACACTCAGAAACATTGAAAATAGCGCCCCAAGAAAGAAGAAAGGTACATTTGCGAAATTTTGACCATAAGATGAGTGACATCTGCTATGCAAATGATCCAAGTTTGGTGTCAATGCGCATGACTGTTTACCCTACAGCACCGGTGAAATCGGGAAAGAGGTGCTAGATAAACCAGTGCATAATATAAGATTTATAAATATTAAGATTACATCCGGATAGTTGGAGAACCTTAATGAGTGAAAGATGCCAGGTAGACGAGTTAGAAAGCGTTTCTCACAGCTAAGCGAGTTTGAGAGAGGTTTGATCATCGGCCAGAAAATTACGGGCTGGTCGACGAGCCGTGTTGCTGCCCAGGTGAATCGTTCGGAGTGTTCCGTTAGAAACTGTTGGAGGCAGTGGACAAAAGATGGTATCCACATGCAAAAAACCGGGTCTAGAGTGACCAGGAAGACCATGAGGAGAGAGAATGGAAGGATGGTTCGGCAAGCGCTCGTGGATCCCACAGTGACTCGTTTCACCATACAAGCAGATGTAGGGGTAGTAGTTGTTCCCCGAGCCATTTCTAAACGTCTCGCGGAAATAAATCATCAGTCCAAGCGCCATTTTCATGTACTCCCTTTAACACCAAAACATGGCAACCCTGTCTGCAATGATGCGAAGCAATAGCGATGTGGGATGTCACTGATAGGCAAAAGGTGGTGCTCAGTGATGGATCCCGATTCGTTTTGGGGTCAGAGGGTATCCGCGCACGGATGAGGAGGCGCCCTGAAGAAAGGTACCACACAACCCATGCTATCGCACGACACACTGCCCGCACAGCAGAAATAGTGTTCTGGGAGGCTATAGCCTATGATAGCTGACCCACTCTAGTTGTGGTACGAGGAACCATAACGGGCCAGCGTTATGATAATGACATTCTGCAACCACATCTAGGGCCGTTCCTAAATGGCCTCCAAGGAGCAATTTTCCAGCAAGATAATGCTCGGCCGCATACAACTAGAGTTGCTCAAGACTTCTTACGTCAGTTTGAGACTCTTCCATGGCCATCCCGCTTTCCCGAGTTGTCCTCTATAGAGCATTTATGGGATCAGCTGAAACGCCAGATGTCGCCGTGCTACTCTGTGCAAGATTTAGAAGTGGCTGTTAAAAATTTTGGGGGCCATCGGCCTCAAAACAACATTAGACGTTTAATTAGCTCAATGTCGGAGCGTATTGCGTCATGTATTGCAACAAAAGGGGGTTCAACGCGCTATTGAAGTACACTGTATTTATCTCATTTCTTAGCCCGTATTTGTTTAATTGTCTAGATTTTGGGATCAAGTGTATCTCTCATCTGTATAATTGTGTACATTAAATTTCACTTCAATCCAATGCTTTCTTCCTGGGGCGCTATTTTCAATGTTCCTGAGTGTACAACGAATTTAAGAATTAATCATCATTTCTATGCAACTGGTGAGTTTCTATATGTTAGCGGTTTTAACTTATTAGCCTTTTTGCTGATATACTGTCGTCGGAGTAATTTCTTTGTCACTTTATTTTTCCCAAAGTACAACTACGGAAAATCAGTGCGCGCTTACGATGCAGAACTTCAGCGAGCTCAGAAGAAATACTAGTCATGGTATGAAAGAATAAAAACAATTTATTTACTCAAATTTCCCCAAACATTTAGTTTAAACTGACTAATATTATTTGAAGAATGTTTCTAAATATCATTTTTTATTAATTAATTTTTCATAAGTAAAAATAAAAGTTTTTCTTTCATAAATTTTTGATCATTAGTTTAAAAAATCTTACATAGGATAAAACATGCTTGTCAGTGTATGTATGCTTATAAAGATACAATAAAATAAATTACAAACGTAAGAGAGCGCATTAAAACATGATATTTCTCAAAGTTGCTTCAAAAATTTAAAATTTCCATCCCTTTAAAATCTTACTATTTTATTCTTTCATTGATAGTTCAATTATATTTTTGTAATACCGTCTGCCTTGCCTAGTGGTCAGAGAAGTCCGGCTGTGACAGAAAGATCCGGGTTCAAATCCCGGCTCGGGCATGGACGTACTTTCTCCCTCCTGTCCTTGTCCTTTCTTTGTATGAATGTGTTGTTATGCTGTGAATGGTTACCTACCCTATAAACGGGTTCTTACGGCATGTGTGTACTGTAGAAGTCGGATTTCACATCAAATTACGGTACAGTTGGAAAAGTGAAGCAGCGCACCCCAAATTGCTAGCCTATCTGGCACTCGACAACTAAAACAACATAAATGTATGAGTAAAAAACATGTATGTAATCAACATACATGTATGAGTTTTGAAAAAGTTTAATTTTTCAGTTGCATTTTCCCCTGTCAAAAAACTTAAATTTTCGCAACTAAAACACCCGGTTATGGAACTTGACCGATGGGGCACTTATAGTATTTCTTGTCAGTGTCAAATGACATACATAGGACAGACCCGACGTTCCCTTTAATTCCGTATTAAAGAACATGAAAATTATGTCAAGAAGCAAGATTTAAAACGTTCCTCGATTGCACAACACTGTTGGTCTTTCAATCATATTTTCGATTTTTCTTCTGCCAAGGGTGTTCCTCGATTTATGATTTAGATTTTTGGGAATCCTATTACATTTGGTAAAATTCTGCTTCAATAGTTAATGATTTGTCGAGTACTTCCCTTTCCCCAGTGTTTGGAAATCTTATCTTTAAAAAACTTTTTTCTGTTTGTGACGTTTTTCCGCACTATAGGTGTCGTTGCTGTTCTGTGACGCATTGGTTTCCGGTTTCCATGTCCATTTACTTTGCTTCCTTCCATTTTTTGTTCATTTTTCGTTCGGTTTACATTGTGTGGACTTTTAGTTCTTCTTTTTTGCACTGATGAAGGGGCGTGCATATGACAGCCCCGAAACAGCTGTTTGCTGAGTTTTTAACTCTTTTATACTACTTTGTACTTTATGCACGTTGTAGTCATTTTTACTCATTCCATAGTACAAAGTTTCCGACTGTTTTTTTACAACATACATGTATATTTGTAATTCCATCATCTTACCAAAATAAAAAGAAAACATCTGCAAAGTATGAATTTTCACTAATGCAACAAATTTATGTTTTAGAAAAAAATATTCTCCTATTTTGACAGAAAAAAAAATATATACTGAAATTATTGTACACGACGTTTCCAAATTGAGTCAAACAATTTTAACAAACTGACAACTCGAGTGGCAAAAATACAAATTTCTTTGTAACTACTTTTTTTTCCTGCATGTGCTCAAAATTTCTGCTCATCATTTCTTTCATTAAACGCATTGAAAACTTTTATCTTTTTTCAGAAAAAAATGTTCATTTTGGTATTTAAGAAGTTTCGAAGTATCTTTAATGGGCAGACATTTTACTACAAGTATAATGAGAAACTTAATAGTTTCCTTTTTCTTAGCATTTATGGAGATACAATTTACAACAAGTTGCTTGTAAAATGAAATAAAAATTATTAACATTTTGCAGTCTGATGGCAAATGGTTGCTTAGCTCTTTATTTTTTCCACAAGTCCTTCTTTACGGAAAAAATTCAACAAGGAATGCATCGTCAAGTTTTTGGAGCTCAAATGATTAAGCTCATTATTTTCAATTACTTAAAAAGGGGCATCACGCAGTTAAACAGTTAAATGAACTACGGTTTGAAAATGGTGTAACTAGTGCAAACGTTACTGTTTGACACGAGACGGCAGTGTTACACATTACTGATTACAATGGTTCTTTTGAGAGAATTTCGAAACACCATAACTGCTTTTAATAATACATAACATTTAAGAGATATTTGAAGACCGATTGGACAGTTTGAAATGAACAAATAATATTAAAAAAAGATTAACTTTCTCTCAATTTTTACACTTAAAAAAATAATTGTTCCAAACGAAAACTCCAATAGTGATGTTTAATCAAAACATTTTTATGTTAACTTCTTGTGTCTAAGAAATCTAAATGATTCTAATCCGGGCCGTGCACAGAAACTTTGGGGCTCGTCACAAATGACTTTTACGGGCTCCCCTCCATATTCTGTATCCCTTGGTCTTTACATATAATTCGCCCCTCATTTTTAAAATATCGGGCTCCCTTCAGGCTCGGGTCCGGACCAACAGTGCCCCTTATCCCCCTCCCGTGCACGCCTCTGATGCTAAGACTTACGCCATAACTGTAACGAATACATTAAAAATAGAAAATTCGACAATCCGATTTAATTTTTTGAAATTCATTCAAAAGTTTTGCTTCATTTCTATCGAATCTCCAAAATAACTATTTGGAAAGTTTTAAACAACGTCCTTAAAAAAAAAAAAAGAGTTTTCTATCAGACAAAAATAGGAGCCTTGTGATGAATTTTTTTCACAGTACTTAAGGAAATAAAGGGGGTTGAATAAGATGCTTTCTTTCATTCTTCATTGCAGCGTTAAAGATGTAAACAAATAGTTCCTGATTGTAAAAATGTACGCACGTGTCGAATAGATTTTCAAATACTGAAAATCTTGAAAGTCAAATTTTTCCCTATAGTATATCCTTAACCTAATTTTACTTACTTTTCCAATGATAAAGCGCATAAAATGTAAGGAAAAGCAAAGAGAAGGTTAATCAACGAAAACAATGTTCCACCTCGATGCGCTTAAAGAAACCATGCATAAACACAATAGGTATTTTAGACTTCTGTGAAAGAAATAATGTTTGTTTGCTTTCGTCAACACCTGTTTGCTAGCCTTGGTACTTAAAGTGGTAGTAAAATCATGATTTTTTACTTTTTTAATTTTCAAAATAATTTCTTTACCACATATTTTCTCGTATAGCTTTATAAATGAATATCTGCAACTGTTTTGGTTATTTTAGAAACAAAAATACTTTTTACGCATACATTCGAACTTGCTTACAGCGAACCCTGTTTTAAAGAGAACTCGGAGGGAAATCAAAAAGATTTGAGTGGTACAAAGTCAATGTGAACTAAACTCGCTTTTGACGAGCAAACAAAGCTTAAAGCTAGCAATATTTTTGTTATTCATAAAATGTGTGTTGATTTCCTCCTAAGAAGAGATTAGGTGAAGATGCTGTATCCACGGACGGTTGTACCTACGGACGTTGGTCGGGAAATTCCGGGTATCGTCGAGAGAGATCCTAATTGGGGTTCAACGTGTGTATCACACTCCTCTCCAGTACCCTAGGAAGTTTCAACGCCATCGAACGAACATTTAAGATTCTATCACATTTTTTTGGTTTTAGTAAGGTCTAAGAAAAAGAAAATGAGCAATTTCTTTTCTTTCGTCCGTCATGGATTGTATTATTCATTTTTGTTGTAAGTATCATGATTCCCTATATTTTGAAGGTTTTGTTTCTGATTTTTAATGTTGTAAAACTGTGGTCCTGTCGATGTGACTACCTTGCAAAACCAAAATGACATTCCTCAGTACCCAAGGACACACAACTATGTGTACCCACGGGCAGCAATATTTAGTCTCCTTGGGTCACACATGAGTCTTCTTACAATGTGAATTACCTCAAAATGGTGCCTTGTCATCAACGTCCGAAATTTGCTTTTAACAATGATGATGAATTTGAAGTAGGGCTTGAAGTTATAGATATTATATTGGTGTTGAAGTAACCCCTACCTGTTGTAGGATCTACAGGCCTTCAATCCCACCTGTTTTCATTTGAAGTCAACTTTTCTAGATTTTTGTTTGTTTAATCTAAACTGAGTTTTTTGTGGTGGGTTAATTTTGGTTAAAGGTTTCAATTTGCATATAAATGGAAGTTGTTATGTAGATACATAGAGAGCCATACTATCATGAATCTAGTTATTTTTTGTTTAAAAACATATTAATTATTCATAACATCATTAACTCTCTTAAGACTAGTAACTTTTTTAAAGAGTTCACTGATGTTAAAGATTAAGGAAAGTTAAAAAAGGGAAAAAACATTCAATTAATTTTCTGTTGGAGATTTTAATGTTATTTTCAATGGATGTTTGAAGAATTTCAATAGAAAATGGCTTATGAAAATGTATTGAGTATAATTGAGTTCCTCAGACCTATTTATATATTATTTTTTTATATGTCCATGAGTACAAAGGCACCTGTTCACGGGTGAACGGGTTGTTGCACCCACAGACAAAAAAGATGGTTTTTAAGGAAATTTTTTTGACGTTGAAAGCTTTGAGATTTTCACCTCACAAAAATTGCCAAATTAGATGATAAGTTGTAGATTCTGCCAGAAATTGTTTCCGATCGATTATCCATTCCCAGAGACCAGCAAAAATTGAAAAGTTAATTTTTTTCCGTGGGTACAGCAGCTTCCCCTATTCTATTTTTGGAAAAACTCCATTAATATTTTGAATTCAACCGAAAGCAAGAGATAAGATATACAGTACTGGTAAAAAAAAATTGCACCACCCTCGCATTTTCACAGCAATGGGATATGTGAGAAGTTTTGGTCGACCAATTGACGATGAATGTATGTGAAATTCTGCAAAACTTATGAAATAAACATTTAACAGCAGGAATCCGATAACTGTTTACTTTATTTATGGAAATACATGGTCAAAACTGTAACAAGTACAATGTGAAGTGCATCCACGTTGCAAAGTGGACGACGAAAAAGTAAGTAAAGCTTTTAATTGTAACACTCTGTTCAAAAATAAACAAATGTAACATGGAAATGTTTGAACATCATAAAATATAACCTAATATTTTGTTGGTGCTCCTCTAGCTTTAATGACAGCTTGACATCTACGAGGCATTGGACGGATGAGTGTATTCTTTACTGAGTTCATGGTGCCAGACACGAAATATTGATTCCCGGAGTTTTGCAAGTGATGCTGGCTTATGTTTCATCACTTCTACACCCATTCTCTTCCAACAATTTTCGATCGGATTTAGATCAAGGCTGTTTCCGAGCCAAGGCAAACTGCTGACCCTATGCTCATTTTTCCATTTCTGAGCCTGCGTGTGAGTTTAGAGAAAAAAAAATACTTAACCCTGTGTCAATTTAAGCCTAATGGCAGGATAAAAGTTTTTAAATTGTTACCAGTTTTGCTCTATGGCACGGAGGAGAATCATCCTGGAAAATGAGGTTTGGAACTGAAGTAAAGTAATCCTGGATAGTAGGAAGCAATTTCTCCTCCGAAATGCCAATATACCCCTGAGCGTTTACTGTTCCTTCCACAAAGTGAAGCCACCTAACTCCTTGATCAGAAATACATCCCCAAATCATCTCGGACACGGGATGCCTGACTGTATGTTGAATGCAGTCGGGATGATATTCCTCTCCTTTGCGGCGTCTATGTGCTGTCCGTCGGATCGACAGTCCACCCTTGGTGAGCTTTTGCCCGGTCTAGACGCTGTTTCCTCCTTTTTTTGGTCAACAATGGCTTTTTTCGTGGGCGACGTACCACCAAACCCGCACCACGCAGTCGTTTTCGTACAGTAGACGTTGATGCGTGAACACCCGATTCGTTTTCCCATGCTGTTCTAAGGTCTGTGGAAGATGATTGTCTGTTCCGAAGACTGAGTCGTATCAAATACCTGTCCTGCGCTGCATTGGATATTCGTGGACGATCACTGCTCTCTCTTTCTTAATGTGCTTCCGGTTTTTTTATACAGATGATGCAATCTTACGCAATAGCTTGCGTCATGTACCGATGCTAATTCTTGTTATATGATGCAAGAACCGATAAATATTTCATAATTACTTATAAATGCTAAAAATATTTGGATTTCGCGGGTGATGCAATTTTTTTTACCGCCACTGTAAATCATGATAACGAGTGATGACACGGCACTTTTTTTTTTGATATTCATGGAGTAGAGGAGTATTTAAAAATTATACATTTGTTAAAGAAATGATATCTCACGAGATATACTTCCGTGGATATTTTAGCTAAAAGACAACAGAGAAAAAATAAATTAAAGCGACCACCATTATGAAAAAGAAGAGTTAAATAGCCCTCGATATACTTGGCTTCTAAAGTGCAGAAAAGGGGCCGTGGTAGCCCGATCGGTAGAGTGTCGGATTCGGAGCAAGAGGGTCCTGAGTTCGAACCTCGATAGTCGAAGATCCACCGTCGTCATTAAAAGGGACTGGGAGACGTTAAATATGCTCGTGGTCTCAATGTCCTCTAAGTGAAACGATACCTCTGGGGGGGGTGCTAGCACCAGGTAGCTATTAGCTCCTGGTCTAGTTCTAAATTCTGATTAACTGTTCGATCCGGTGATGGTGCTGCCATCTATCGGTATAAAAAATAATGGAGGCAAGGTACTTAGTTTGCAGTCCTCGACATAAATACAGTTGTAGTCAGTTGTGAATCGAAATCGAAGTGCAGAAAAACTTCAAACTACACTGCTCAAAACAATAAGGGGAGCACATGGTTTTAACAAAATTACGCAAAGATGCATATTAATAAGTAACATACAATGAATAATCCATAATTTAAATCCTACCAGAAAACGGAAGAAGAAAACTTTATATGCAAATCATAGTTCATGACGTCAAAAACCAGAAAAAGGAGATAAGGGCAGAAATCGGGATGTTGTAGAAAAGTCTGTTTTATTGCCGTAACTGTGGAATTTGATTACGCAGTATTTTTTCTTAGACAAGGTTAATTGAGGTTGTCTCAACAATGTGATTTACCGGAATCCATGACATGGCGTGTCATAGGCAAACTGGAATCTGGGCAAACATAACGTAGTATCGCAGACACTGTTGGAGTCTCCAGAAGTGTTGTTGCAAGGCTGTAGAATCGATTCCAAGAGACAGGAAATGTTAGACGTCGACGAGGGCAAGGTCGGGCACAAGCCAGTACAGCAACTGATGACCGGTATATACTGTTAACAGCCTGTCCAAACAGAACAGAGAATGCTACACAGCTGCAAAGACAGTTGCTCTTGGCAACAGGACGAAGGATGTCAAGCCAAGCAGTACGTAATTGGCTTCATGAGGGAGGGCACTATGCACATAGGTCAATGGTCTGCATTCCGTTGACCCCACGCCATCGTGCGAACCGAAGAAGATGGGCTGCTGAACATCGAGATTGGGAGCAACATGATTGGAGCCAAGTGTTATTTACAGATGAGTCCCAAATCAGTCTGGAGTGCGACATCCGACGTGTTCTGGTATGGAGGTACGGGGTCACTCGAAATGACCCGGCATTCATTCGTGAAAGGTCACAATACAGATGAGTTGGTTGGATGGTATGGGGTGGAATCAGCATAGGCGGACGTACGGACCTGCATATCTTTCGGAATGGCACTTTGACGGTCCAAAGGTATGCAGACGAGATACTGTGACGTTATGTCATCCCTTACGCTGGAGCCATTGGAAATTCCTTTGTTTTCCAGGATGATATTGCCCGACCGCATAGAGATCATCTGGTGGAGAACATGTTTCAAACTGAAACAATACAGTGTATGGATTGGCCAGCGTGCTCTCCTGACCTGAATCCAGTCGAGCATGTTTGGGACATGCTCAGAGGACGAATTCTGCGCGACCAAGGCCGCCTGTTACTGTTCGAGACTTGGAGATTTCACTTCTTGAGGAGTGGAACAGTATTCTCCACAGTCAGATCAAAAACCTCATCGCACCCATAGTAAACAGGTGTGCAGCAGTCTTAGCTGTTCGAGGAGACCATACTCCCTATTAAAACTTATGCATCATGTCTAAACAGTATATTTTTTCATCGTTTTCATATAGCCAAATTGTTGCCCTAGATAATCTATTCATGTTTTTGTCCATATTTTCCAAGAACTAAAGCGTAATTCCATTTTTTTTTACCTTTTTTTTCTGTATTGCGCATTGATACGTGTGTACTATCCATTGTTTGCCAATATGTGGCTGTCTCGCACGGTTTTCTTCACATTTTTGATTGCTCCCCTAATTGTTTTGAGCAGTGTATTTTGACGCCACAAATGCAAATGACGATAAGAGACAATAAGACAGTTCAAATAAAATAACCAACTTCTTTAGTACTGTATAGAAATATAAAAATAACAAAGAAAGCATGAAAATTTTTTTATGCTTTTTTGCACGAGTCTGCTTTTACGAGCATTCCGTTATGACGAGCAAATATTTCGATCCCTTCGCGTTCGTTGTAAGCGAGTTCGACGGTATTTTACAAAATAAATACATACATTGTTTCTTTCATAGAAGTTCTCCTACTGTGCTTATTATTATTTAAAAAAAATCTTTTGTTCTCATCCAGCAATGTGTTTTTTTAATCATTTTGCTTCTCTTCTGCAGTAATAAGAAAAACTTCTATACTTTTTCCTTTTAGCGTTTCTAAAACAAAATGAACTAGTAGGGCTCGACCGATGGCATCTTTTGGCCGATGGGCCGATGCCGATTGTTCAAAGATGGCCGATGGCCGATGTTTTTCTCCAAATGGCCGATGGCCGATGGCCGATGGCAAAAAAAAAAAAGGTAAAAAAAATAATAATTTGAATTCTGATATTTTTAATTCAAATTATGTTTTTCGCAATCACGAGTTGCGACAGGACGCTACTCATTGGAGTTAGTTTCTAGAAACTGCTCCTGTCCCCTCAAACCTGCCATTCTCTTGGGCGGTTACGTGCGTATAGTTGTGCGTGTGTAGGCGCGCATGAATGTTTAGGCTTGTGTGTGCGCAGACCTGTGCATACACGTAGGCGTGTGTGTGTGTGTGTAAGTCTTTTCATGTGTAGGCCTGTGTGTGCATGGACATGTACATAGGCGTGTGTGTGTTTGTGTGTGTATGAGCGTATGTAGGACATGGACGCCACCGACCAGGAGAAGCGGATTTCGGGGGACATTGTTCAGGATCGGAGAAGCTGCGCCTGCGGAGGACGGTGAGCGGGAGTGCTGCAGATGGAGGCGGGGGGGGGGTAAATAAACTCAGCGTAACGTCAAGGGCAGTCAAATGAGAACAATGAGCAATCGTGATTGCTCAAAAAAATCTAACAGAAATAAATTGATAAGATTGTCAGGAATTTAAAGGATCATTGATTCAATTCACCTTACTTCCTTTCTACGAATAAGGAATTGTAATCACACAAAAAAAAAAAAAAAAAAAAAATCAGATTTCGACATAAATTTCTATTTTACGATCACCCAATTTAAACTTTACAAGTTTTTTCGGCACATCTGTACATGCATATGTACCTAAGAACATATTGATGAACGAAATATCCATTTTGAACTTTTCCTTAGTTAATTATCGCAATTTCTCTTGTGATGGCTCCATGCGCGTAAACTTGCGCCACTCAAAAACGTTATGAAAAAGTAAATTGAAAACTCATACGTATGTAGTATGATCTAAAAGTTCGAGGACAAGTTGTATAAAACCTTACCCTGAATTGTTCACATTACCGCAGTACGTATATCTGCAAAATGGTCACCTTGAACGACTATGCACTTCTGCCAACGTTCGTATAGCTTTTAGAAGGACTCCTGGAAGACATTTATCGCAACCTCTTGCGCTGCTGCTTTAACTTCATCGTGGGGAAGAAGGCGACTTTCATGTTGAGGATGCACGGTTCGATTGGTCAATACTCTGATATGACAAACAAATAACATAACGTTTTATCGGACTTAGCTCCGTGCGACTTTTACCTGTTCCCTGCAAAAAAAAAATTGCATGGACGCCGCTTTCTTTCATTAAGAGAAGATAAAGCTGCATCACAGAAGGTAGCAAAAAATGGCTTCCAGGAGTGTTTCCAAAAGTTATCTGAACACTGGCAGAAGTAGTACATAGTCCCTCAAGGTGACCTTTTGAAGGTGGATGTACTTCGGTAATGTGAAGGATCGTACTACGTACAATCTGTATAGGGTGTAGTTATGCTTCTTCTTTTTTGACTGCTGTATGATGGAAGACAAAGAATAAGAACCAAAAAAAAAAAATAATAAATAAATAATTAAAAAATTAATTTGAATTTTGACCACTTGAATTCAAATTATGTTTTTCGCAATCACGAGTGTGTGTATGTAGGCGTGTGTGTTTGTGTGTACGGGTTATGTGTATGTGTGTGTATGAATGTGTGTGGGGGGGTATGTGTATGTGTGTGTAGGCATATGCATTTGTGTCTGTGTGCATGCATGAATGTGTGGGTAGTTGTGTATGTGTGGGTGTCTGTATTTATGCGTGTGTGTAAGTGTTTGTATGTGTGTTTGTGTGTGTATGTGTTTGTGTGTGTGTGTAGTTGTTTATGTATGCGCGTGTGTGTAGGACATGGATGCAACCTGGAGACGGCTTTCGCTATAGGAGCAGCATCGCGAGGAGCCAGCCGGTCCACGGTGATGGTGCGGAGGGTGGCGATGGGAAAAATCAGCGCAACGCCAAAAACAGTCAAATGAGAACAATAAGCAATCGTGATTACTCAAAAAAAAGGAAGAAAAACAAAGAGACTGTTTAGTAACCAATTGATTTGTTTTTTTAATTGAACATATAACTACGATTTCAGTAATATTGTAATAATGTATGGATTTAGGTACACTAAACATAAAAAACATTAAATTATGTTGTTTAATCATTCAAAAAAATTAATAAAACTATGAAACCGCCAATAGATTACGCAATTAAAGTGGAAAGGTTGCACGTAGACATTTTTTAGTCATCAAATTAAACAAAAAAGGTAACAGATAAATTACAATATTAAATCATAATAGGAATACTTTTATACTTATTTAAAATTTATTAATAGAAAAGTTTGCATTTTTCATAAAAACTATAACAGTGACATAAATTTTGCGGAAAATAGGAATAGCCATGAAAAGAGCGAGGTTCTTAAAACGCAGCTACAATAAACAAACTCAATATTTACACCAAGTTAATAACTAAATACATATACTACTTGATCTGATGTTTGCACACGTAATATTGAGCAATTTGATTGTTTAATCTTTTATGAAGCACTACAAACAAGTTCAAATTATATTTTCCAATTTAACAATAATTTTCTGAAATTTAAAAATATCATAATGAAAATCCTTGAAACTTTTCTATAACATATTATTAAAAATATGATGAAAACGAAAATAACTTATTCATTGATTTTATATAAATACATAAAAATAGTTACTTACAACAGAAAAAAAAAATCGATCGCTATTAATGATGCCAAAAAGATAGCGCATTACGAAATATAGGTGAAACAAGTATAAGAAATACGCAAAATGACATTTCTTGACCAAAATAAATAATCGCTAAATGTTTAAGAAATGCTTGAAACGACGAGGGTGGGTTAGGGGCATCACCCTTTGATTTAGAAGTAACTCACGACATGAAACTACGGTCCCAACTTCGGTCTCATTTTTTTTAGTACAGAACCGCTACCACCAACGCCTCGGAAGAGTTTCGGAATCTACTTCAGCACTTCCGAAGAAAAAATTCAAAAGTTCCTTTGATTTCCGAATTATGTCACCATTCAAAACGTCTTTAATCAATTTCTTACATTAATGCTCTAAATTCTTCCTAAACCAATAGATAAAGCTTGAACAAAAAATCTCTAACTTTGTGAATGGTGTTAGTTTTAAACAACTAAGAAGTACAACTAGAGTTTAATTTCAGAAATTGAGGGAGTGGGAGGAGGGGCACGCAGGTATTCTCAGAAATACAAAAAATAGTCGTAAAAAATAGAGTTCAAAACAATCATAAACATTGAGCAGAAAAACCCTTTTAAAATTTGCACCCGTGTTTGTTTTGACGTGCAGTGGCGGATTTAAAATATAGCAAATGTTGCAATTGCGCGAGAGGCCCCATAACCATAGGGGCACCGTAGGAGTTACAAAAATGCTTATGATAAATGTTTTACAACTTCTGTGATAGAGAAATAGGACCCCAAAATGTATTTCGACGGGTCTCCAACTTGTAGCTCCGCCGAAGCGATACAGAAAAGACTGCATTACTGTGATTCATATTACAAACATCGAAAAATTAGAAATTACCGTCGGTTCAACGGAAATCTAGCATAATGAAACAAAACCGGTTTCGCCATCTCATATTTGTTTCCATAGTCTCCAATTCGGCAATATATCACCAAATGATCTTCAGTCTGATACGCTATATAAGTTTTACATTCCAATAAGTAATTAATAGCCATAAAAAAATGAGTAAATAGCCTTTTTTGAACACCCGATCACCCGATCAAAAACAAAAAGGGAAGTGCACAACTGGAACGTACGCACACTCCACATGCGAAAATCTAGCCTTACCATTTTTGAGGTATGACTTATGAGAGATACATACGTACATCCAGCCGCAAGAAACAACGCGATAATTAACTTGTTTAGTACCTGAACTGCAGTATTAAAAACTCTTTCAGGGGTGACTAAAATAGAAATTCATACTGAAATTTAAGTAAACAATTTTATATGAAAATAATAACTCCCTTTACTTTGTATTAAAAAGTAAAACAACAAAGGTCCTTAAAGTCCTTTTTTTTCAAAAACATCGGCCAATTCTATCGGCTTTTCGATGTTTTTTGAGGCCGATGGGCCGATGTTTTCTGCAAGTTAGCATCGGCCGCCGATGCCGATGCCGATGGCTAAATTGTTGAACCATCGGCGCCGATGCATCGGCTAAGCCGATGCATCGGTCGAGTCCTATGAACTAGCGCAATATTTAAATTTATTGGGTAAAATAAAGATAAGATCAGTATTCATTATTATTAAAAACAAAATCTTGCACATTGAATTAATTTGATTTTAATTCGGCTGAACAGCCAAAATAAAATAGATTTGGACTAAATATATAATTTAACTTTTCAAAATCGACCGAAAAATTGTTCAAATCAGAAAATCAAGTATGGGAATGCGGTTTCCACGAGACCGTGTGATGACCAAGATCTTATGAACAACGAGCTGATGTGTGCATCACATGATTCCTTTTACTCCAATTTAATATCATTTCCACATTTTTGGCAATTTTAATGTGATTCAATTGTTTACTCTCTAAATATCACCAACAGTGGCCAAAGTGAAACCAAATTTAAAAAAAAAAAATCGCCAAATTTGTCGCCAAGTTGGCGATAAAACTTGGCGACCAAAAGACTGGCGATATATCGCCAAGTGTCCGACAAATTATAACACCACTTGAGTTTACATCGAAATTAACAATGATTTCCCCCTAAAAAGGGGCAAAAGACCCCCTTAAGAACATCCGAATGCAACCACAAGAGAAGGTGCACAACTAGACCCCACTAGGAGTCTACGTGCCAAATTTCAACTTTCTAGGACATACCGTTTTTGAATTATGCGAGACACATACACACATACGCACATACATACGTACGAACGGACGTCACGAGAAAATTCGTTGTAATTAACTCGGGGGTCGTCAAAATGGATATTTCGGGTGTCTGTACGTTTCTAGGCATATATCCACGTGTGGTCGGGTCGAAAAAAAAACTCAACATTAATTCGGGAGTGATCAAAATGGAAATTAAGGCCGAATTTTGAGTGAAATTTTTTTTCGCGAATACAATACTTCCTTTTTTGAAAAGGAAGTAAAAATGGTTTGTTCGAATCCGACTGTACCCTCAAATGCTTTTAGGAGGAGACACATAGACCAATATGTTCCCATCTTAGTAGGGGAGGGCTGGGTTAAAAGTTCCGCGGGTAAGTTGTTCCCTTTGAAATAGCTAAATGAAGAAAAAAGATAAATGTATTTTGTAAATACTTGGTAAAATGGAATGTTGCAGCGCACCAATGACAGTCATATTAGCCAGGTCAGTGGCGTCCGGTATATTAAAAGCTGAGCACGTGTATCACTGATCTACTTTTGAAAATATTTTCGTTTTCGATCTTTTTGGTCTATTTCACGAAATTTAAATGATAGAGTTTAGTTCTTTGGTGTTTTTATGCAAATATCTGTTGTGCATTCTAAAATATTGCATGTACAATAAAATCTTGGTTATCTGCGGAATAGGGTTCCACGATAATCGCGGATAAGCGAATTTCGCGGATATTTGTTTGATGTTACACAATAGGTAAGGAAAACAACACTAGTACATACAAGAGCAAAGGAAAATCAAGAACACTGACATACATTCAAACTTACAAAAGGATTCTAGAGACCAACGATTAAACTAGTAACACTAAATGTGACAACTGTACTATGTAGAAAATGTACGTAAATTCAAAAAAAAAAAAAATTGCTCATTACTGCAAACGGAAACAGAAAATCCTGCAAACAGATCAAACAAATCAAATCAACTTAGGTTACGCAAAAAACGTGTAAAGCAGAAGAATTTTTTCTAGCAAAACTGGCTCCGTCACTCGTTTACAGGCATATAGAGTTTGGATGTAAAAATCGGGTTTCAACTAGTCAGGTTTCGGTGACCGAGGAGAGTTTGATGTCTTTGGTAAAAAAAAAAAGGAAAGAAAGAAATTGGGATGTCTAAAAATAGATCTTGGTCAGGATAAGTTAAAATGAGTATTTTCTAGACATATTCAGTAATTTAAAAACGCAAAAATAAATAAACAAACAATAAATAAACAAATCCGCAAAAACAATATCCGCCCATGAGTAATTGGAATTCATTGTTATCATTTACACTAACCTCGTTTATGGATCGTCTGTGAAGTATCGTATCAGTTACGATCAAAGATGGTTTTCTGTTATGGTTGCAGACTGAACTAGTTGTAGCATATTAACGACAGAAACTGTTAAATATTTTATTTCATTTTACTACATTTTTTTCTATTCCTCCTATATTTTACTATGTTAATGTATTGTAATGTATTACCATACTTATTAACTGTGCCTTAATATATGTATTTACACTTAAAGGGTAATAATTGAATCTTTAAGCACAAATTATCAATTCTAAAATGTAAAATAAGTTATTTTTAAAATTAAGAAAAACATTTGATTATTTGGACGATATCGATTATAAATCTTTAAATAAACACTTGTTTTTTATAGACATTTTTTTAAATAACAAATTAAAACTTTAACAAATTACTTGTCTTGAAACAATGTTCATCTCGAAATCATCATCGTTTAACATCGTCGTGTTCATATCGGAACAACTTGCCTCACTCGCGGAACTACTAACCGAAGAACGGGCACGTTGTTCCTTCTCGACTTTTGGTACTATAAAATTAATTATAAAACGAGCTGATGTGTGCATCACATGACTTCCTTTTACTCCAATTTAATGTCATTTCCCCATTATTGGCAATTTTAATGTGATTCAATTGTTTACTCTCTAAATATCACCCACAGTGGACAAATTGAAACCAAATTTTTAAAAAAGAGAAAAAAAATCGCCAAATTTGTCGCCTAGTTGGCGACAAAACTTGGCGACCAAAAGACAGGCGATATATCGCCAAGTATCCGACAAATTATAACACAACTTCAGTTTACATCGAAATTAACAATGATTTCTCCCCAAAAAGAAGCAAAAGACCCCCTTAGGAACATTCGAATGCAACCAAAACGGAAAGTGCACAACTAGTTCCCACTAGGAGTCTACGTACCAAATTTCAACTTTCTAGGACATACCGTTTTTGAGTTATGCGAAATACACATAAACACACATACGCACATACATACGGACGTCACGAGAAAATTCGTTGTAATTAACTCGGGGGCCGTCAAAATGGATATTTCGGGTGTCTGTACGTTCTTAGGCATATATCCACGTGTGATCGGGTCGAAAAAAACTCAACATTCATTCGGGGGTGAGAAAAATGGAAATTGAGGCCGATTTTTGAGTGAAAATTTTTTCGCGAATACAATACTTCCTTTTTTGTAAAAGGAAGTAAAAATCGTACGAAATACTACACAAAAAACAGTTGTTACATCAAAGGGCATATTTTTACTCTATTTAATCTCAGAATAATAATTCTAGAACTACGTTTTCATAACAAATTTTGAGCGTGTTTAAAAAACGGAACTTCTAGCCCTACATTCCCCTACCCTACTTTTATTTCTTTAATGCTTATTAACTTTCTTTATTTTTTTTTTGTTCATTTTTTTCTTCCTTTTACAAAAAGGAAGTATTGTATTCACGAAAAAATTTTCACTCAAAAATCGACCTTAATTTCTATTTTTCTCACCCCCGAATGAATGTTGGTTTTTTTTTTTTTTCGACTCGACCACACGTGGATATATGCCTAGGAACGTACAGACACCCGAAATATCCATTTTGACGATCCCCGAGTTAATTCAACGAGTTTTCTCGCGACGTCTGTATGTATGTCGCAAAACTCAAAAGCGGTATGTCCTAGAAAGTTTAAATTTGGTACGTGGATTCCTAGTGGGGTCTAGTTGTTCCCTTTTGGTTGCATTCGGGTGTTTCTAAGGGGATCTTTTGCCCCTTTTTGGAGGGAAATCATTGTTAATTTCGATGTAAATTCAAGTGGTGTTATAATTTGGTGGACACTTGGCGATCTATCGCCAGTCTTTTGGTCGCCAAGTTTTATCAACAACTTGGCGATAAATTTGGCGATTTTTTTTAAAAAAAATCTGGGATCGATTTGGCCACTGTTGGTGATATTTAGAGAGTAAACTATTGAATCACATTAAAATTGCCAATAATGGGAAAATGACATTAAATTGGAGTAAAAGGATGTCATGTGATGCACACATCAGCTCGTTTCGTTGACTTTAACGATATTTTCACAATACATTATGTCTTCTTTATGCATTCATTCTTTATTCTTTCTTAAAAAAAAAAAAACTTTTAAAAGAGTACGCAAAAAAGAATTTTACGTATTTTACCAGATCAAAAGTTTTTGTTTCATTAAGAAAAATAATTGATGCTAATGAATGTCTGAAACTATATTTATGAGTCAAAATACCTTTCAAAGTTGATTTGTGTTTCGAAGGAAATCTTTGTTAATATACCCATTTTGTATAACACTATCCATTTTACTTCACTGTCTATACTACTAACTTCTGTTTACAAGAACTATCGTGCAGCCATAAATAAAGAAATAAATAAGTAAAAATAATTTAAAAAAAATAAAGATATATTATAACTTAGAAATTAATCTATAGTAATGTATAAATGTGCATGTTTGAGTATGTTCCCTATAGATAATTCCAGTTTAAGTCAGATCTTTGCCAAGTTTGGCACAGAGGTTCTTTGATGCTCAGGAATTCATAGGCTTTCTTTTTCTTTTTTTTTTGGAATTAGAAAAACATCTAAAGAAGCTTAAATTTTGAGTCGCATAATTGCTGCTTTCTACATTATTTTTTTATTGTTTTAGCCTGATTGTTGAATATGCGTCACTTGACACAACTTTTACTTTCGAGATAGACCGTGCAACGTCGGTTAAAACTGAAATACAAGATCTGTTTAAATTAAAGTGCATCATAATTTTCAAACGCGAGAGTTACCCTTTGTATTTTGTTCTAAGCAGTGTGCGCAAAATAATCCGTCTGTTGTTTCTGACACCTGGACAAAGAAACCCCATAAAATAAACTATTCTTGGTGTGTAGGTACGATTCGGGATTCTTTCTTAATTTCTCCTAAATGATCTCCTTCAAGGTTAACCAAGCAATGTATAAATTTTTTACGCTGCTTGGGGTGAACCGCAAGGACAATGATCGTCTTTGACTTTCTTTTTCACATTGCTTACGAAAAACAGATTGCTTCTCTCCTGCAGAGACCAAAACACGGAAAAAAAAGAAAGAAAAAAAAATCTAAATATTGCAGACCAATTACGTCAAAATGTGCAATCGCTTTCGTCAAATTATACATCGGTTCTCTGAATGCTAAAATATTATTCTATATATGTGTTGATTTTCCGCCAGTTGCAGCATAAGGTTTCTAAATAAGAAAGATTCCTGTATTCTAGGCTTAATTGGCTTTTTGTCTTTACTCTCGCTACATACACACCAGAAGGAAAGGGAAATAGATCTAGACATTATTGCAAATGAATTCATCTAGAACGTTTCTAGAAAGGTTGGTATTCGAAAGATATTGTGAAGTCAGTTGAAAATAGCGCAAAGTAAAGATTTACTGTGTTGACGGAGAGGATTTTCCCTCGCTGAGTCTAATAATTATTACGCAATGTTTGTCCTTATGCTGTAAAATTTTGCATGTCAGGATAGCATTAAATGAAAGAAAACACTATCATGGCATGACAGTGAACAATTTCAAGAAGAATATTTGATTTTTTTATTTTTATATTCATTTTCATGACTGGAGGCAGTTTTTACTACTATTTTCACGTCATATCCTGATTTTTTTTTTTACATTCAGCAAAATTTTCCCTTTGAGCTTGCATGATGTTTATTTGTCAGTAATACAAGCAAACGCTAATACTCTTTACTAATAATAAAGCTGAAAGTCTCTCTGTCTGGATCTCTGCCAGTCGGGATCTCTGTAACGCGCATAGCGCCTAGACCGTTCAGCCGATTTTCATGAAATTTGGCACAAAATCAGTTTGTAGCATGGAAGCGTGCACCTCGAAGCGATTTTTCGAAAATTCGATTTTGCTCTTTTTCTATTCCAATTTTAAGAACATTTTACGGAGCAAATTATCATAACATGGACGATTAAATTGCCAAATTAACGTGTAACCGTAACATGGGCGAGCAAATTGGCGAGAAATTCACCATCCATTATTTGTAAATACACAGGCGAACCAAATGACCTTTTAATTTTCTACTACGGGAAAAGCCGTGCGGGTACCACTAGTTTAAAATATACCCATTCTTAGTTTCGGCACTGACACACATTCTTCTACGTGACGTTTGATTTTTTTTTTTTTTTTTTGAATTCAATATTTGTTTACGTGTCTATAGTTAATAAATACTGCAGAGCGATTAGGTGCTAATTCTTCGACAAGTTAGATTTCGCTTTTTATTTACAAATATTACACCTCAGAAAAGAAGTACAGCCCAAAGAGAGGGAATAACACTGAGGGCAGTGATGGGAATCAGACCTGCGACCTCCTGCATATGAAACTAAGTTCTTGCCACATAGCCACGCAGATCCCTGAATTTGTTGTGTTAATGATGATTACTCGATGAGATAAGAAAAGAAACTTTGTAAAAAAGTAACATTTGGCAAATCACATAATAAAATGTGTTTAATTTGCTTATATTTAGATTTGGCTAATGAAACATTGAAATTTTACTATGGAACATAATTTATGACAAATATTAAATTTTACCATTAACACGTAAACAGAAACAGCTCGATTTTGTAAAATAAAAATCGACAAAAGAAAAGCGAGGAACTGAATGCCAAAACTATCCGTCATTAAGTAGATTAGAAGCATTAAATCAGAGAATTTGGTTTGGAAAGACATCATGGTCAGTATGAGAGACAGCGTGCAGACAACGTTTAAAATGCTTTTAAAAAAAGTCTCATCACTAAATTCTAGAATCACATACACTAGATGACCAAAAATACTTGGACACTTTCAAAAATTCACATTTTTAAGGATTTCTCAAGAAATAAGCGATCAATTGCATAATAACTTTTGTCATATAAAAGATATGCTCCAGCTATTTTCCAATAAAAGTTATATCACCCTTGCGTTTCGGAGATCAGTAACAAATTGAAAAAAAAAAATATTTTTTGATTATCATTCATCGTTTACAGCTGAGAATAACTATGTACATTTTTTTTACATTCTTTCGAGAAAGTAAAACTAATATTCACGAAGATATAAGCATTTCTTTTAAAACTACGAATTTTATTTGAAGGATTTTGGCTCATAACACGCAAAATTTTCCATCAAAGCTTACCAAACTTTCAGTGAATTTGACAGCATAAATGAGAAGTATAATACTAAAACTTGAAATTTAAATGTTGAAAGTGCGATAAAATATGGATATTTAAAGCAATTCATTTTTACGAAATATAGCAATTTATAACTTTTATAATCTAAAGACCAACTAGATTCCTCAACTCACAAAAAAATTCCAGTGTCACTTAATTAGCAAGTTTATTAAGTGAAAAAGCTTTATAAATAACGATAGCATTTTTTATGAATGAAACATAATGACAATCAACTGTTAGTCGACCCTCAAAATTTTCAGAAGAAAAAGCTCATGCAAGAAATAGGGAAAAATTAATCCAAATTATGTGAACTCCGAAGTCATATTTTGTATCATTATGTTATAACTTTGTATAAATTTCTCATGCTTACGTTAAAATATAAAAAAGTAGAAAAATGAAAGAAAAAACTCTTTCGTGATCATTCTCTTTTAAATGTTCCGAAATACAATTTTGAATCACTACATTTGTCAATACTCAGTTATTGAAACTATCCCGTAATTAAATTGGTAAATAAAAGTAAATCGGTTAATTGATGTGTGTGCCTTTCTATTTTAAAATATATCATTTAAATATTTTTTTTTTAATTTAGGTTTTTACGTTCAAATCATTAAAGTAATGTGGGAAGTTAGTGTACCGAAATATCTGATAAAGGATTTCCATATTGTTTGAAATTTTACCTTTGAACCCACCTATGCAGTTTTAAATATCACATTTTCACACATTTATATAATGAGCATAATTTCCAATTAAAAAAGAATGATTTCAAAATTTGTTAGAATATTAATAACAAACCTGTCTAAAGATGATTCTTTTGAAATGATTTCTTCACAACTATTCATTGCCCTTCAATAATATTTCTTCAAATTCAAATCTTCCCTGAGTAAGTTTATTCTACCTTGCATGAAATTTCTTTCCTGCCTGTTTGACATTAAAGACTAAAACATTAAAACAATTTCCTTCGCAACTAAGCAATTTAAAAAAACAAACGTGGCACGGCAAATTTTCATTGCGTTAAGAACTTTTGGAAATAAGAATTCTTCTTTCTTGTTTTTTTCTTTTTGCAGTCTCAAAAACTACCGTTATAGTTTTCATCGTCTCTATCAAAGCATCTAAATATCGGATGTTGTTAATTGCTTTTTCTTACCACTGATAAACTACCAAAACCGGACATGACGTGTTTCGCGATAAAGAAAAGGTAGAGATTTCTCAAAATTTGTTTACTACACATTTTATCAAAAAAGAACCAAAAATCATGTCACAAATTTTATTTTAAAACTTTTATCTGAAGCGCTCGGGGAAAGAACATGATATGCAACATGATTGGAACTTTTCCGTAGGCCAATTTCCAATTAAAAAAAAAAAAAAAAAAAAAAATAGAATTTTTCAAAGGTATTAATTATTCTATATTCTGTAATACTAAAACCAGATTAGTTTTTCTTCAAATGACGTAATCCATTGTCGTGTTTACTTCAATTTTAGTTATGAGAAACAAAAATTTTGATCGAAAAGTCACGCCTTGTGGCTTGTCATATTTCTGCACTGAGCCCTTCAATTCGACTTCGTTCTTGTAGATCTAGCAGCATGACATGCCCACAGAAGATATGCCACAGTTATACAGTATACAACAATCGTTAGTTTTTGTGTTTCTTATATCTGATTATATGATTAGCTAGTAGTTATCGAGTAGAAGAGAAGTGGTAACGGAGATGTCTCAAGTTCACAGGAAATAATTAAGCTTGGTGTGGCATAGTACGCTTTCTGTCAACGGATGCCACTGTTTCCCACACTTTTTACTCATTCCCACGCTTCGAAGCCAGCTGCATCGAATTCTTTCAAATCCATAAAATACTATGTTCCGCCCCCAAGCTGACCTTTGGCCGTTTTGGCTCAAGTATAATTTTCCGTTCCCAGGATGGCCACCTGCATCCATGGACCAGCTGCATCCTTGGGAAAGAAGAGAGAGAATCCCCGTTTGTTTTCCAAGAAAAAGGGGAGATGAATTTTGTGGGGGCTGGGGCGCGGCTGACTCGGAAACGGGGAGAACTATCAAAAACTTTGGAGAGGTCAGTCATGCTTTCTGACTCTCCAGAAATCTGTCTAACTACGGATCATTTCTAAATCTTGTAAATAGCTGTGTAAATAAAAAATGTTAAGTTTGCCCCTGGTAACTACTTGCTTTCCACTCAGCATGCCACACCTACTACCAACACGCCACATTGGTAACAACTTTACACTGTTCTAAAGTAAAGTTGTTTTCCTAGAGGACATATGTAGAGGGTGGTGCCCCCGTTTGATCATGACTAGGAAAACACCAGAAAAGCTCAAACTTGGAGCAAAATGTACTGAATTAGTTTGAGGAAATAGCATTTTGAAGATTATTTAAATGGAGGTTCACAAAACAAATTTCGAAAGTTATGTAGGCAGATACGACGTAACGTACAAGTCATTTTTCAATATTTTTACAACATTAAAAAGCAATTTTAATAAAAATGTTATTGATGTTTTTGAACATTTGTGAAAACAGGCGAAATTTGACGCAGTTGTAAAAATTTTGAATGAAACAAATTAACTTCATAATTTAAAAACCAAAAAGTTTTCAAAAATCGGGAATGTCATCCCCGTTTTTTGTTCCGTGAGTTAGAGCCAAAAAAAAAAAAAAAAATGCATACATTTCAGATTGATAAGTAAATTGAAAATTCGTAATTCAAACTTTCTACTACCGTAAAGTGGGGCTACTTGAACTTATGAGAAAAAAGTGTTTAAAATTCGTCCTGGTCCTATATAACTCAATGTATAGACTTAAAAAATTCTCCATGACAGGTAGCAGTACTAGGTAGAGGCTGGAGCATGAAACAAAGTTTCTGCTATTCCCGCCTTTTTCTGATTGAGGTTATGATTTCAAGTTGTCTAAACAGTTGTTTTTTGTGTCTGCAAACTTTCGCATGTAAGTTCATGGAAGCATTTGATATTATCAAGGTCAAGATAGTTTTATATATATGTTTGCTTTATATTTCTTAGCAAAGTAACAGTGTTATAAGGTTATAGCTATGTAATTAACACAGTAACTTACATGAATTAGTAAAAGTGCACTGGTTGCCTTAAAATGGGGCTACTTGAACCCAGCGTTTAAACAGTCCTAAACAACATTTCATCACTAAATTATGTTAAGTAAGGTTTGTAATCTTTCAAAATAAAGAGGTTATAGCTTGACCACGAAAAGACGGCGGATGACCTTGAAGCAAAAACATGATTTGTATCATTTGTAATAGCTTGTTTGTTATTATTTTGGAATAGATCGGATTAGCGAGACCATGCCTCTTACTATTCGGTGTTTTCTGGCAGATTCTACGTATTCCAAATGATATAAATGATGTTTCCCTTCAAGGTCATCCGTCTTCTTTTCGTGGTCAAGCTTTAGTTACTTATTTATACCCGTTTTTTGCAGATCTGGGAATAAAAAGAGTCTGAAAGTAAAAGAGAACCCCTTGAAGTAGAAAATGATGCGGATTATTAAGAGGAAAAATTACTATTGTATCCAGATTGAACTAATTCCATCAGCCCATTTTGACTCAAGTATATCAACTCTAAAAAGGAAATTAAAAGATCGTTCACAAAACAAGCCTGGGCACCCTGTAGTATTTAGTAGCTAGGAAGAGCTGGTATTAAATAATATCGGAGAAAAAAAAATCTACCAAAGCTATTAAATTGAGGGGTTTTCATTCTTTCTAATGTTTAAATCATGAGTATTTCAATTGGTTTTAGCTGTAGTTAGATTATTTTTCTATTTGAGAAATTATATTTGCCTGAAAATATGTTTTTATGTATACGTTGTTTTTATATTAATTTATATAAATAATTTTTAAGTTATATAAATAGTTTGTTCACTAGAATGTACGTTTTGAGTTTATTCTTCAAAATCATTGGTCCTTCTTGATTTCAACACCTGTTTTACAGCTTTTTCTAATTGATTTGTTGAGTGGGACCAAGTAGCCCCAGCGCGGGGCTACTTGAACCCAATTTTTAAAAATAGAAAAAAAAAATAAAGATTTAAAATTGTTGTTTAAAAAAGGCTTTAGGTGGTAGCAGAACGTCTGAAAAGTGGTTAAAACAAGGTTATCAGTTCACATTATAGGTTTAAAATAGCATTCAGTGTAAAATTCGCAAAAAGTATGAAATTTCGAGTCCAAGTAGCCCCACTTTACGGTATTTAAAATTTTATTTAGATGCTATACATTAAACCTTTAAAAACATAATGAAAAGTCCCAGTGATTAGCGTGATCTGAATTTATTATTTTTAATTTTAAATTTAATAACTTAAACTGTTTGTGACATCGACCCGACAAAGATTTTAAAAATAAAAATATTTTAATTTTATTTCACGTTTTGGTAAAACTGAATAAAATCTCGTTTCTGATTTTGAATTTTAGTGATTACCATTAAGTCCAAACAAATTGGGTAGTATTTTATCCACCATATTTGTTCAGTTTTGGTTCCTTTTATCCGTGACATGCACTGCTTTGTTTAAACTTTTTCTTGCAAGTTTTTGTTTTGTTTTTTGAACATAAACATAAAAACATAAAGTGCAAAATGTAAAGTGCAAATTTACATTTTGCACTTTATGTTTACTTTGACAAAAAATATTGAATTTATGTTTTGCATGACTGAGAGGGAGAGAAAAGAGCGAAGTAATTTCACTATTAAGAAAATGTAGCTGATAGACCCTTTCAAACTAAGGGTACAAAAACATGAACTATATACCGAAAATTAGACTCGTTAAAGTCTGTATGAAATTCCTCCATTTGTATAAAATCATATACACGGGTTTCAACTCAGTTTTGTAGCAAAGTTATAATTCAGTTTAACTCATCCTTATTTCGTCCTTCTGTATCATGATTTATACAAAACGTGAGAATATATATATATATATATATATATATATATATATATATATATATATATATATATATATATATATATATATATATATATATATATATATAAAGATCAAATTAACATTTTCAAAGTTTTCATAGAATGTCTAAGTTATAGATACAGAACGAATACTTCATGTTTCAGAGGAAAATCTACGAAGCGTGATGGTCATTCATTCCCCCTCTCTCTCTCTCTCTCTATCCTAGTATTAATCTTCTATTGAGAAAACTCATATAATTCAATCACACAAAAATTGGAGAAGAAGTAATTTCTACTCCTAATATCAAATTATTTTACATAAAACGCTTAACGTAGCAATTTAAAACGATTTTCAGTGTCGAACAGAATAAAAAGAGGATTTAAATTAAAGACACGTGAACGTTATCCCCCATTCACTCTCTAATATTCAAGATCTCAAGGTTGGGAGGACCTTGTCAGTGACTTTCAAATTATCGATTCATTTCATCTGAAAATTACCAACACGTAGGTTTCTGATAGTGAGTTTGCAATGATAAAGAATTGATGGAGTATTCGATGGCGATGATGACTCGAATTTCTACAGCATATATCACACACACATAAAAAGAAAAAATAGTACGTATTATTTAGTTTCAGCTAGCCCGATTGTGGAACTTAGTAGTAGAAAGTAAATCTTTTTGGGTACTATTAATTCAGGAATAAAGTTCCATAAATGATATTTTCAGTCAAAATATGCACTTAAATAATCTTGGAATAGATGAATATATCCGTAACTTTTAAAATACACCCCCGATTATCCTTGGATAAGGGTGTCACGGTAGCCGTGGATAAAAAAAATCCGCGGATAATCGAAAACAGGCAAATTCGATGTTATTGTATGCAAAAGCTTAAAAATATCAATAACACTAGCACACACGAAACGACTGAAAACAAGTCTATAAAAAAAAGCATGTAAAAGCTGAAAAAAATGATTATATTATTGCAAACGGATTACACATATACGCGAGTAAATCGTGCAGCCAGATTACCTACAACAGATGTAACTAGATTATACAAAAAGCGCCCAGGAGAGGGGAGGAGAATTTTTTAAAGACTGGTCTATAGGCACTAATTTAAGATTGTAAGTAGGGAGATCTAAAATTCAGTAAGTGATGTAGATCTATAAAATTTGCAGATGGAGAAAAGGGAGGATTAACATTTTAGTAATTTTTTAACAGAAGGAAAAAGAGGACTGGTGGAAAACTAGAACATTACTCCCGATTACGGCGAGATGCGCATGTCCGCTATGAATATATCCGCAAAGTAGAAAATATTTTCCTACAGCGGCGAATGTATCTGCGTCCATCTATATCATCTAGCTATGATTACTACGTTTTACATTATTAATATTCATTTTAAACAAATTAGAACTAAAGAAGGAGAACCTGAATGATTGTCGCGAGATGCGCGTGCTCGCAACGAATGTATCCGCACAGCAGCAAATATATTCGTCTTACGCGCTTGCGTATATACTATCTATTAATAGAGTTCACAAATCAGTTCAATAATATCAGTTTAAAACATTAAAAGTGAAAAGTAAGAACTTGAACGATTAGTGCGAGATTCGCGTGCCCACAGCGAATGCATCCACCTTACCCGCTTGCGTATGTACTATCTATTTATAACTTTTACAAATTAATTAAATAATATCAGTTAATTAAATAATATAACAAATTAGAAGTAAGCAGTAAGAATTTCGACGATTATCGCGAGATGAGCGTGCCCGCAGCGAGTGTATCCGCACAGTAGCAAATACATCCACCGAACGCTCGGGTGTATATACTATCTTGTAATAATTTTTACAATCTAAATAAATAATATGAATATCAATTTAAAACAAAGTAGAAGTAAATATATTATCTTTACTTGTTGTTTGTTTCAAATTGATCTTCAATTGATCTAATCTTTTATCTTTCATTTAAGAACTTTTACGATTATCGGACGACGTGAAACTCCGCGGCGAATGTATCCGCACGTCAGCGGATGTATCCGCGCACGGCTTGCGCGCTTGCGTCTACATTATCTAGCTTTGTGCCCTACATGCACAAAAAGCCAGAAACAGACGGGTGCAAAACAGGTTACATTTATTACGCAATAATGATTTTACACGGCATTTTAGCATTTATAAAAGGTTTAGAGAAGTTGTTAAAAGTTACGGCATGTAGTAGCTCTCAAAAAAGGCACGTAGCGATAGATGAAAGTCTGACAAAATGGTTCGTTATTGCAAAAGTGAGTGCTTTGGCTTTGCGACGTTGTGTAATAAATTTGTGACCTGTTTTTTTATGCGTCAGTTTCTGGCTTTGGGTGCATGTAGTACATCAGCGTTGCGTTCGCAACCATATGTTTCTGTTTGATTCCTGCTTCTTATCCTTCCCTCTAGCACTCCTTAAAGTTTTGTCCCATAGTTTAGACTCGCCCTGTATAATTTAAGTAGTTTAAACTCTGTGCATATGTTATCTTTACTATAACCCTGGAAAGTTTTGCGACATAATAATTAGTCAAATATTGGATATTGTTAACCCTTCCCTGATGCCATTGATGAAATAGAGGTGTCAAATAAGATGAAAATTCTTGGTACATCAGGAACTCATAATTTATTTGAATAAAGGCAATTTCTTCAAAAACCTAGGTATGTTGAGCATTTAAAAAAGTTGTATATTGATTTATGATGGTTGACTAAGGTGTTCGATAAATTCTGAAACTCGATATTTCGGTGAAAAACCTAATGGTTTGCTCTTAACATCTTTCGATACGCCCAATTGGTACATTATAAATAACTTTTGTTCCCAGCAATTACTTCTTAATAGTTGAGGTAATATAGCAAAAAACGCATGGATTGCGACACGAAGAACTCAACCACAGATTCTCAAAGTTGTAACACATTATGTTAAACAATAAAAACAAAGAGACAAATGTAAGGTCAAGACAACAAGTTATTTTGTAACCAGGTCATACTTTTAGCGAATGTAATCAGCTGTCGTGTTTTATTTAATACATTAAAACCCGTATTCGAATGCCAATAGAAACGTTTAGTTTCAAAAAAGTGCAGTTTCACGTTAACATTTCTTCAAGTAGACTTATTAGGATATTGTATTTTAAAACATTTATGATGATTTTGAGATAATTATATTGCTTTAGATAGACCATACACTTTATTATTTGCATATTGCAAAACTTTAAGCACCGATTGCGAATGTTGTTTCACATTGTATCTTAAATAATGGGTCGTGAGTGGTACTGGTTTGAAAAAACGTAAAAAAAAAAGGAAAACAAATCAAGTATATACTTTGTAAAAAAGTAGGATATTGGAATTTTTCATTGAAAAGAACTTTTCACTTTTACTCAAAAATTCATTCTTGCATATAATTATGATTGAATGAACATAAAAATGCGAAAAATTTTTATACTAAGATTTTTTATATTATAAAACTTTTTTTTCTTAATTTTCGCATTGAAAAGTTTGTAAAGAAAGTAGATGGACGTGACAATTTTTACAGGAAAATCAATAGAATAGTAGAAAGCCTTTTTTTTTTTTTCATTTGCTTTGATGAGTGCAAGAGCATAGTTCGACATCGAATCTTGTAGTGATTGGATGTCAATTGGGCAGAAGTTGTCCCAAACGTGATTGAGTGCATTATTAAGCTGGTTGATTTCGTACTGCTTTTCTTCACCATATATCTGCCGAACCAGTACTACCCAGATATTTTCTACAGTGCTTAATTTAGTGCTTTGGCAAACCAAGGAGAAATTCGAATAGTTTATCAGCACAAAAAATGTCAAACAGCATTGCTATTGTGAATAGAAGTATCGTTATGTTAAACTCTTCTTCACTTAGTTGTCACGCATAAGAAATAACCTCAAATTTCAACACTTGCATATCATCTTGATGATTCTGCCTATCATTTGAAACATCACAATAGTTCTTTCTCCATACTCAACTCAGTTGAAAACAGACATTCTTATCCGCATTCTAAACCAAAGGTTGACTGATGCTCAAAAACTTGTGAGAATATTTGCTAGGGAGCAGCATCAATCTGGTATGACTGTTGGCTTTCCAGTTATAACTCGTTTTTGAAAAGGGGCACTGCGTAAACGTCGTGCCCCATGCGTAAACGTGCCCTGTTTTCTTCTGCAAAATGGAGTTTTATATAGCTAAATTAATTTCATCTTGCTGATTTTTATTGCGACCCTCATTCCTTTTGCTTGTAGATCATGATGAATAAACAAGCTAACGAAAGTTCATAATGTCTGAAATATATTTTTTTTGCTTATATTCTTAGAAATATAACAACGTTTAGCAGGTTATAAAAGTCAAAGCTACTCAAAACATCAGGTTTTAGCTTTGTTAGCATTTTCTCGTGACATTTAAGAAGCCATGAACTTATTTTAAACTTCCTTTAGACGAAAAATAGTTAACTAGTTTCCATAATTTAAGGCATAAAACACGCAAACCAATAAAGCTTAAACGAGAGCAAAAACGAAGACATCAACTGTTCACGCAATGTTGCCAGTTAAGTCGTCATTTTAATGTGTTAAGAAATCCATTCTATTGTCTCTATCAAACCTTGACTTAAAAATGAGGTCAATGTGTATCAACAGTAAGGTTGTAGTTAAATAAAGACAGCGTGTTTTATCTGCTTTTTTGGGGTGACAATTGAGAAGTATGCTTGAAATTAAACATTTCAACATTTTATTGGCACGTGTCAAATGTTTTTCTAATGGAATAATTTTATACTTTAGGACGTTGATAAGAAATATATATATATATATATATATATATATATATATATATATATATATATATATATATATATATATATATATTGAATTCAATTAACATTAAGTGGTACTAAAGCAAATCACGCAGAAGTGTTTGTCACTTCACTTGTCTGATTGACTAGATTTTCCAGCAAAAACTGGGTTTTATATCTTTTCCTTGGAGTTATAGCGTGAGCTGTCTGAAGATGGTCACATTTTGTTTTGCCTTAGTTTCACAACCTTACATTTTCACTATTTATAGTTTTAAATAAAAAAAAGCAAATCATTATTATCTATGTCAATGATTCCTCAAGAATATCAGAAATTAGCCACAGATCTATTCGTTTGTTTCTAACATTTTATTTAATGAAATGTTGGTTAGTGTGACAATTTATTTTATCAAAATAAATAAATAAATAAATAAATAAATAAATAAATAAATAAATATAAATAAAATAAAATAAAATAAATAAAAATAAATAGAAAATAACTTCAAAAAACAGATGTGTTCAACAGATTTCTTTTGACAAAAACCCTCACATTTTGTTGTTAAATTTTTCTTTTTTTTCTGAATCATGTGGTATAAAAATGTTGTTACAGGAACATATAAAGTCGATTAGTACGTAAACAAGACATTATAATATTTATAACGCTATAAGAATAATTCAATGTGAAAATCTTTAACAAAAAAGAAGTCACTTTTTGAAGAAGTTAAGAAAACTTGAAAATAAGTCAATTAGCAAATAATAAATAGATGCAGTAAACTCCTGATTATCCGCGGAATGGGGTATCACGGTAACTGCGGATAAACGAAAACCGCGGATAATCTGAATAATAGATAAGAAACGCTACTCGTGCATATAATAGCTAAAATATATAAATAACACTCTCACATATAGCTAAAAACGATAAAATTGAATGGGAAAAATATATGTAAAAGCTAAAAACGAATACTAACACACTCATAAGTTTAAAAAACATTTTATGACTGTAATATTAGTACATATCTTAAATTTTTGCAAAAAAAAAAAAATCGATTAGTTGTAAGTCATCGCCGTTAAAAAGAATGTGAAAAGACCCGCGGAAAATCCAACCACCGATAATCCGGAGTTTACTGTAATTATAAAAATTAACAGCAAAATCCATAGATAAATAATTCATAAATATATATTTTATACATATTATTTACTGAAGATTGATACTTTGGAACTAGCAATACTAAAATTCATTAATCTCCTCCAGATTCCACAAAATGTAAAAAAAAAATGATAGATCGTCCTAACCGAAAAAAAAATGTTTTTTTTTTAATTAATTTTTTTTATAACTGTCTAAACATAAACGTTGAACTTTACAACATTCTGCGTCATCGTGAGGCTTTGCCTCAAAGATGTGTAATCCAGCCTCTTCCTCAACCTTCCTTGTACTGTATACGGCTAATTATAAGGAAAGGAAATCTAAACCAGAACGAAAAAATTGTAAATTAAAATGCGTTATATTTTCAAGAAGTTTAAAGTTTTACTTTTTTTTCTGCGTAGCAAGAGCTTATTTGTAAAGTTACAAAAAAAAAAAAAAAAAAAAAAAACTGAATATTTATTTTAAAAGTTCATTAAACATATAAATTAAATTAAATTATGAAACGATTTTACAATTATGTTTATCTGAATACGATGCCTAAAATTGCAATTTTTTTATCCTCTTTTAGAATAATTTATTGCATTTCCAATGACATCAAGATATCTCCCAATGAATGACCCATAGTTTCTCAGACTAATGTTGTGTAAGTTGTTCGATGCTCTTTATCGTTTTGTTCCCTTTCCCCCTTGATTTTAAAATCATTTACTTACATCGTGAAAAATATAATCTTGTCTTTCTTGTGCTCAGTGTTGTACTAAACATATTATTTGCCCTTAAATAAGAAAGGCATGTACGCACTACGTATGTATACGTACGTATTACCTAGCGAACTTGAAATGTTTTCAGTCGACTTGTATTGCCAAACACAAGTCTTACACTATGAGTTCATAGTCCTTTTTATTTTTACACTACAATCGTCAGTTTAGATAGTGTTCTTAGGATTAGGAACCTATCAGAAGTTTCGATCTCCAAAAGAACCTATAAAGTACCCTAATGGCCCCAAAGGTGATCCTACCCTCCATCTTGTGCTCATTGAACCATGCAAATTCGCCATCATACGTTAAATCGGACGTTGTCATTGGGTTGTGCAGTGCACAGATTGCTCGTCAGGAAATTTGGATTTTATGACCAAGAGACAATGATCGATGATGTAATTATTTTTGCCCGTGTAGTTGACTTATTACACAGAGTCTAGCCACAGGCTAGAGCGATTCCACGAGTTCAAGAATCTTCAAGAAATCATAGAGCGTATTTTTTCTTCATAGATTGAAATGCAAAACGATCAGCTTTATTATCAACTCCTACAGTTGCATTTCTTTGCTCATCAACCTTTGACTTTTTAAAGCGAAGCGTTATTATTAAGCGTTGTAATTTGTCGCAAAAAAGGGACAGCGAAGGGGTTTTGGTTGTTTCTGTTTCGGGGAAATAGGATGGGTCGTTGCTCTCACTGGAGGCAGCGGTCCCATCCTGATTTTATTACATGAAACACACATTCATGTAGGAATAAAATACTGATTCTGAGTTGCGTCGACTTGTAGTGCCATACAGAATTATGCAACCCAAATTCAAAATAATAGAATATCAGAACTGTTTGAACAAAACTTGTCTTTGAGTCGGAAAAAATGAACGCATACAAATTAAAAAGACTAAAACTCGTTATTCTTGAATGGGTAAATCAATTTAAACAACCTTGCAGAAATTATTTTATTTTAACAATTTATGGATCATTAACACACTGTAAAAATAGGTAGATTTTTTATATGGGTCAAAAAATAGAATAATCTATTCATTTAATGTGAATTTTAAAATATAGCGAAAATATTTACATACCTGTTACCTATTTAGTTTGTCATAAGTATGGAGCTTGGCGCCCGGAAAATTTTACGCTCTTTTGAAAGCCTTTTATTGCTCAAAATCTGTCGTCAAGGTGATAAATTGGAAAAAAACGAAGTTGCATATTATATCATTTCTTAAAGGTTAGAAAAAAAAAACTATTCAACATAATTCAAAAGAACGTTTTACAATCTATGGTATGTAAGATTTTAAAGGAACATAGAAGGACTGACCAACTAAAAAGTAACCGAAGTAAACGAGGTAGGAAAAACCTGGCAGAGATGAACCCAAATTATAGTCAATTGTCCAAAATAATCGTTGAAAAATGCTTCTTACGTCCATAAGTGTTGGACAGAATGTATAGTTATGTTATCCACTTCAACTACACTTGGACGGTTGCATAAACTGCAGCTGCAAATGCGGATCTACGAAGAAAGACCAAAGATAAACATGAAGCAGAAATGTGCACGACTCCCAAGGAGCAAAGAGAAGCACAAACTGGGGACAACAATGTCGGAGAAGTATTATATTCAGTGATGAATCTTTTTTTTCTTTTTTTTGAAATATCTGTGAACAAAAAAAAAAAAGAAATCGTGTTTGACGTTTAAAAAGAAAAGCGTATGATAAATCTTGTGTAAGACGTTCTCTCCACTTTGACACTTCCTTCTTGGTTTGTGGGTGCATGAAGGCTGCTGGAATTGGGAAATTATATATATCTTAAAATAAAACGACGCGTGACTTCTGCTGTTTATCAATAATACTGCATGATACTTCATCTGAGGCACAGCAGTTAAACATTTAGTGACACATTTTATCTTTCAGCAAGATTCTTCTCCGTGTCACATCTCTAAATCGACTCATAGATTTTAAACAAAAAGAGGAATTTCGGTATTAAACTGCTCAAGCAACTCTACCAATCTCAATACGATCAAGAATTTGTGGTACCGTCAAATCTAAAGAAAGCGGTTCGATACCTGGTGACGTCAACAAAATTGAGCTCGTTGCCGCATTTAAGAGGGTATGGAAGCAGTGTCAGAAACAATTAATGTAAACAGGTAGTAGAATCTCTGTGTGAAAGGATTAAAGCATTGAATACAGCAAAATATGACACATTCTAGTATTGATATTGTTTTTTTTAAGTGTTTTTCCCCCTTTAATTTGCATATTCTAATTTTTTGACTCAATGTAAATCTTCATCACTATAAACTTTTGGATTATTCTGTCTGAGATTATTTTTAATTGAGTATATTTGGAATGAAATGCACATTTTAAGGTCTAAGAAAGGTGGCACGTTCATTAAAATACCTAATTTGCAGCTATATTTGGATAGAATGAACTTTTTTCCAAACAGTGAGAAGTATTCTATTATTTTGAATTTGGGTTGTATAATTATCTCCTTTATACAGATATTGGAACTAGAATTGCAGCACTAAATGCTTCTGTGAAATTCCTGTATATGCAAATATGTCCTGATTTCTTAAACGTAAAAGAAGATTTATCGTTTGGTTAAGTAACCCGATGCTTATGCTTGCGTTTGGCATATGGAATAAGCTTATTACTTGATACTTACTGTTTTTTTTTTTTTTACAACGTTACAAATGATGCTGCATTGCTTATTGAACACGAAAGTTATGCAGTCAGTTTTGAACTTTTCTTCACTTAATGGAAGATTTTGATCACTTTGTTTTTTTTAGAGAGATCGTGAAAAAGCCCACTGATAAAGTAATAAACAACCAGTTTACAAAGCCAGCAGAGAATCTCCTTTTCTTTTTCAATAAAATCACCAGAATAAAGAAAATATACATTTGTATTTTTCTACTCGAGATTAGATTCAATTCAATTCATTTTATTTCAATCAGGGTAATATTTTTTTACAAAAATGCATTTCACAGATAAAATAAAATTACAAACAGAAGTATATTTCACCCTGTCTATTTGAAATTCCCTATAGAAATGAAAGACAGCGTTGGAATACTAAATTGCCATTGAAAACCAGGAAATTTTGAAGGATAATTCTTATGCTAATAAAAAATTGGAGCTATTCTGTTTGTGCCATAGGTGCGTTTTCATCAACTTTACTGCTAAGAACTAACAATGGAAAACGTATGCCATTTAGTTTTCCATTGTAGTTCCCATCTCAATGTGAAAGAACAGTACTTATTGTTCAAGGAACTTCCTTTCAAACCACTTTGTTTGAAAACTTTTGGCAATGAAAAATAAATAAATAAATAAATAAAACGAAAATCACTTTGGAAAAAATTTGGAATCGTTAAGAACTTCGTAGTTTAAGCTGAAAAGATGTCGAACTAATATTATGGTATAGGTAATAGTTATGCTTTAGGGTAGTAAAAGCATTAAATTATACAGCTTAAAGATTTACATACTGTAGTAAAAAATGTAATTACAATAACCCAAATTGCTTCGAAAAAATAGGTCTATTATTAGAAAGAAACATTATAACCTTGGTGATTTTTATGTCAAATAGTTTACTAATAGTATAGAAAGATTGCAATTCCCTTTTGAAATTAAAAAAAAGTGCCTGCATTAAACTGGTAATAAATTGTGTTTTTAACTCCTTCTACGTATTTATTATTTTTCTACTCCGCTTTAGCAGCGAAGAACTTATGTGCTAAACTTCTTTGAAAATGGAATGGAATCTAGCTAGAGCTAATTGGAGTTGCGGACATACGTTTATGTTGCGGGATGGCATTTATATATAAGTGGGCCTTATTTATGTGTGAAATTTTTTGGAGGGAATTCAACTAGTGACATCCTCGTGACACTATAATAAAGAACACCGTATGCAACATTTGAGCTCATTCGGCCTATAATAACAGGTGCCCCTAGAACGTTAAATTTAAGCTTTCTGAGAAATTTTCCACAAATCATTGAATTTTGCTTTTACGCTAAATATCTCTTCCATCTCTGGTTTAAAAAATACTTTCAAATTCAGATAACACTTAAATTATAAATGTATAGATTACAGTGGAGCTCCAATTATACAAACTCCTACTATCCGAATATCTGATTATCCAAATCGCTTTCAAAATTTCAGAAAAATATTAAAACTGAATCGTACTGTATAATGTGCAAAATAATGATTCTGTCTACGCACTGTTCCCTCCGCGAAACCAGTCAAATCGTTTACATTGACCGAGATATTCAGCTTAGCAATGACTTTCATTTATAGTACGGTACGTTATTGAAGTACTCCCAAAGCGAATACCCTAACTTTGAGAGTAAAATAAATACTTTATGCTTACATTAGGCACTTTGTTGGCATTCATTATTTTCTGTAGTCATTATTGTTTATATTTGAAAGAACAAATTCCGGCAAATACTTGTTTTAAATGTAAAAATTATCAAAATATTTAACTATTCCAAAAACTCGCTTGGTCATGGAGTAAGACCAAAGTGGGAAGGGGGTGTGAACAAAGCTGGTAGTTATACTAGTTAAGTTAAATTATCAAATTAATCCAACTTGGACGGTGACGTAGCTCACAGCTTTGATAGACAATGCTATCCCAATCAGTAAAACCATGCTCAATTATAAGAAGCTTAGTTTTCCTGCAATTGCTCCAGGCTCAGTTACCATGAAATAAAAGCGGGTGCACATTTGCATTTCTGTCAGTTAGACTTGGTGACATGTTATTGTAATCTCACGATCACAGTTGCGTTTTTCATTTGCATTTACTGACCACTTGCAGAATAAACTGAACTGATAATTTGCACAATTAAAGACCTATCCGCTTTGCCACAGCACATGAATCCATTTCCTCCAAATATAGGGGAGGGTGACCCAAAGCGGGTGGGTAACCCAAAGCAAGTAGGCATTCGTATGCCGCCGCATTGTATGCAAGCAGCGATTTATGCGTCTGTCGTGTTTACCCGAACACCCTCGAGTTTCAATCAGTCACACCGAAGCAGTAGTGAAGCGGCATGGTGTAACCAGGCTTAAATTAAGAAAAATGATACATATCTAAAAAAAATTGAAGGTGATTAGTCGAACACTTGTGACTTAACACTTGTGATTAGTCGAAGACCAATTATTTTTTTTAAATATCAATAATATGACATTATTCTGATACCATCCACCTACAAACTGCGATGGTCATTTCGTTTATTTCTTTTGTAAATTTAAGAATGAATTATTGAAATTAAAAACGTGCCTTGCGGCAGGGAGGGTAGGGCAAAGCGGGTATAAGATTTAATCATATATTTATTTATAATTTCTTGACACATGTGCTGACTTAGATTTTTCATTTCAATGGGATAGATTTAACGTTAAAAAGTCATTTTTTCTGATGGCAATTAGTTAGTCTATTAATTTAATCAGTTATTTTTTTATGTTTTATGAACAAAAGTGCTGAGTCAGATTTTCAATTAAAATTGGATAGGTATAAATTTTTTATAATTTTTTTATAATGGTAGTTAGCTAGTCAATAAATGTAATGATTTATAACTTCTTATTTGATTGGCAAATGTACGAAATCACAATTAGTTAAACTTACCCGCTTTAGGCTCCCTGGTAAGGCAAAGCGGGTTTTTCAGTTGTTTGTACTGTTTGATAATAAATAAGTATTGGATTTGGAATAATGCAAGAATTACTTTTCATTTTGAAGCTCAAGAACCCTGCTAGGAAATAAAACCAAAATTGTTGCGATAAAAATCCAAAAACTACAACTTTCGAGCATTCTTCGTTGACCTACCCGCTTTGGGCCACCCTACCGTAACCTCAAATTTAACTTAAAAATCCTGTGACACTTCTTAAATAATATTCATAAATGTCCCAAAATTTACACTTCTAACCAACAAGGACATATTATGAACCATTTTAGAGTAATCAGAATCTCAAACAGACTGTTTTTTTTTTTTTTTTTTAATAAAAACGCCAAAAAGTGTCTTATCTTAAAAACGGGTACGCTAGGCAGCTGTGGTTACTGCCTGTTTTTTGTCAATGTGTGAAGATTCTTCAAATTCGCTCTGTTTATTACTAGTGTAACATGGGCACAAATGCAAAATGCAACCCGTTTTGGGCTGGGTACTCTCTCCAAGCAAGGTCTATCTCTTTGAACTTACTTCCCCTACATACTGTACTAATTCACAGCACTTGTAAGTACGCTTAACACGTAAAAGTGCTGAGCAAGTTTCATTTGATTAATTAAAAACTCTTTCTCTTCCAAACTAGTTTTTATCCTACTTTCGACAGACAATAACTGCAGTTAATCAAAATAGATCATTTTTTCAGAAAAATTCCAATTATACTAATTTTTGGTTATCCAAATACGGTCAGATCCTAATTTATTTGAATAGTTGGAATTCTACAATACTTTGTATCAGATAATGGTTTTACACAGGCACACGCAAAAAAAAAAAAAAAAAAAAAAAAAAAAAAAAAACAGAATACTGCTCCTTAGCTATAACTGCTCCTTAGCTATATGCTTTTCTTGATGACGCAAGATTGTTCTTTGGATATCTCTCCCCAGAGCACTGCACTGTCTGCAAACTTTAAAGCATCTAGGTAAACTGGTAGTTAGATTCTTCCATCTACAATTTCTTTTCCTTTTAAAAAGAGTTCTTTATTTTGCTAAGACCCAGGATCAAGTTTGAAAAAAATCCTTTAAACTCTCTCATACAGTTTTGTTGACTTGCAATTAAACCTACGGTGAAGAAAGACAGTTAGTTCATCCCTTTAATTCCACAAAATTGTTTATAAATTTTGCTGCAGCTGTATCTGCAATTGATTGTTCTTATTTTTGCATGCTATTAGTCATTTAGGAACGTCCTTGATTGAGTTAATGGCTGAAAACCATGGTTTGAAGTAACATTTAACGACCTAATAAAGCAACAAGATGCGTTTATGGTCACTTTAGTTGTTCTTCAACTATAATACAGTAATAAGCAAAAGAAAAAAAATCATTTTTTAGTCACCGTACTACGCTCTAGATTGTGAAAACATACACTCTCTGACTTGGATTTTCAAGAAATAAAATTACTATGCATAGTTCTAAGAATTCTCCGTATTCTTCACGACAAAGATTAACTTCAATTCTGTTTTTACATGCAATATCACCGACTTTGTTTCTCTGATTTTCTATGACATCTGAATTTAACTGACGAGTTAAAATACTGAAAGGATCAATATGCATCCGTTTTCCTTTGCAGTTGCAAAATCTTTTTATCTGTTTTCTAATGTGTTTCTAAGTGTAATATCAGAGAAAGACATTTCATAAAAATTTTGGTTTTTATATCTATAAAAATGTTTTTGCAGAGATTATGCTTATCTAAACTACTCTTTGTTTCATAATGCATTTTACATTTTTTAGCGCATCTTGAGCAACCTTGAGATGGTATTCGAATTTTTTTCTCAAAATATAATACTTTCATTAATAATTACTAGGGAAACTTAATTCAAGTTAACTTCGCGCCTTTAATTAACTTTGCGCGTAGAAGTGTAGAGGAAGATAGAAGTGTAGAAGGTATAGTTAGAAACGAAAATTCAATTACATTTTTATTATTAAAAAAGACAGAAATCAATTTCTTGCAAATGGTACACTTTTTTCTTTGTAAAAGTGGATCCAGAAAATATTTCGAACTCACAGAAACGGGGGGGGGGGGATATAGAAATGAAGTACAATTTTGTCACACTGTTCCCCTAGTAAATGGGAACAGTGAGACACATTTATTTTGAACTAGAAACTTTGAAGGAATCAAACTTTACCTGGAACATTATGAATGATTGTTGCAGTTAGGTTTTGGTAAGAGGCTGCCTTTGGCAAGACAAATTTAACGTCGCCTTGACACACAGTAGTGACACCTACTGTTGTTTGTGATTGATATAAAATGATTTAGATGATTCTAGATTAGTAAATTGATTTTAAGTGTTATCTTGTGGATATAGCCTTTGATAAGGAGGGAATGCTTTTTCTGTAGCCTTTGTTTATCACTAGTACAACATCTTCCATGTCTGTTTCAGAAAATTTCCAAAATAGTTTATCTTCCTATGTCTGCTTTGGTGAAGTAGCGTGTTTTTATTCTAGATTTAGTTTGTTTATTAACTCTTATGTTCATTCCTAATCAATAAGCAAAACTAGCTACTTTATTATAGCAGACATAGAAAGAAAGCAGCATGTATCCTCAAGATGGCGGATGCGTCGCTACTTAAGCAACGATTAAGTGCTTTAGTGTTAGTACATATATTTGAGCAAGGTAATAATGGGACAATCCAGATTATCTGAAACTACTGTTAATTTTTTTTCTCGAATATTCTTTTCAATTCATCTTGCATATGGAATTTTATTTAGATTATCATAAAGTAAATTTGTCTTCTAAGCGCTTTTATCTACTTATACAAAAGCTAGCAAGAACAAAGAAAATGTATAAGTGGATGAATTGATCTTTTCTACAAAGAGAATATTCATTGTATTCAACAAAAAGACTCCACATTAAATTGATGAGATTTTAATAAGCTATTTTAAGGCTTCATTCTTGTGTGACTGTATGCATTCAATCTCACATTCACAATCTCACTCATCGCTTTTGGCAAAAGCTGCCATTTATCGTAATGGTTTGCCATAAAATCATTGCGACTGGCTTGCAATGCAGCAAAGTGTTTGCTAGTTGCCATTCTTCTCAGAGTTAAAGATTTTAACTGAATGACAGCTGAAAAGGATATTGACTTCATCTTCCTTGTGCCGAGATAAACTCAAAGAGAAACATACATTATCTATTGTCATTTCTTAATTTTAGAGGAAATTTTTTATCGCCGTCAAAAACGACATAATTATCGGAAGGAAGCACATACGATATCGTAAGTCCAGCCAACCTACCTACCTCCCCAAAATTATTTTCATGATTCATCTTTGACCGTCAAGGACATCAAAAGTCGAAAAGTACAATAATGTTTGATTAGAAAACCCTTTGTTTTAGATCTAAGTACTTTGAACTTGCACTGCATTAAAAATGATCTCAAAACTATCTCAGAGTTTAATTATGACTTTTCAAGTCATGATTATCAATCAAGTCATGATTATCAATTTTAAAGAACTACTGCTTTCAATTTTAATTGCTATTGTTTTGATGTAACAAATAGGTTGCAGAGTGCAGGAACATTTCTTTTGTTTAGTTCTGTAAAAGAATATCTAAAGGGATTTCTGATTTGACTGAGTTCAAAATAAACATGAAGCCGACAAAACGTCAAATTACAATCTTTTAGTCAGATAGAAGTGCAGACAGACTGAATGCTCCTTTTTTATGGTAGTTATTTGTTCTGCTTTAAATTTTCGGATACACTGTAGTATAGAACAAAGACATTCTGTTTCAGTGATGAATTCCTAAATATCGTTTTCATTCAATTTTTTACAAACAATTTAAGAGCTGCCCCCCCCCCTTTTTTTTGATATCAAAATCAAATAACTTCATTTAGTTTTTTTTTTCTCTCATTCATTCGTTTTTTCTATATTTTTTACTAAAAAGCAAATTTAGTTATTTAGTGTTTTTAACATCTTAATGTAGAAAGGGACACATTCTTACTTTGCTCAAAAATGTAGCTTTTCTGCAATTTTTACTATGTATTTTTTTTTTTTTTTTTAATTTAAGATTGTATAAACGAAAAAGTGTCTCTGGTTCAGTTCCTAGAATGCACGACTTTTTGCTGTCAATTTTACGTACTGTTTCAGTATTGATGCATTTGATATCTATCACAAAAAACAGTCTCACAATTTACAAAAGTACGTCAGTTACTTTATACGGATTGAAAGTTTATATTGCTTCCGCTAAAACTGTTAAATAGTTTTAACCGTTCAACTTTTTTGCAATTTCATTTGAAGATACAATTTGTTTTCAATTTTGGTAAAGATTTTAAATTTGACGCAACCACACTGTTGGTATCTTAAGTGTTTATAAAAAATAAAGTTGAGAAATTTGTTCAAAAGTATTAACCCTAGAACTACAAACACATTGTTTTTACCCGTAAACTACAAACCTGGGTAAATATTTACCACATGAGTTTCTGTTCGAAAAATTGTTCTGAAAGCTGTAATCCGACTCATAAATACAATGATTTTTTTTTTTCATGCCGAAGAAAATTGTGAGCGCAAATTCAATTTTATCAAGATTTAGTTGGGTGAAAATACGGTTTGGGCGAAGTTCTAGGAATAAAATTTGTATTCATTCACTGCCTCATACAGTTGTCTAAATGGTTTAGAAACATCATTTTCCTCGTTTTATAAGAGTTTGTTAATTCTTTTAATAAGACATTTTCACACATTATTTCAACTCAGTACCGCCTTACTTAAAAGCATTGTTGTACTTATTTTTCCTTCGTTACAAAGTAACTTAGCATAATTTATTTCATTTGTATTTGCGTTTTTGATCATGACATTCTAAAAGGGGAAAATGTGATCACTGACTTTTCAATGGATCTTAATTAAAATCCTTTCTTTCTTTTTTTTTTGTCATCTTTAAAAGGAAAACTGAATGTTTGAATTCAGGAAAGTTTACAATGATGTTTTCCACAGGATTTTTAGCAACGGTAAGCTTTTATACTTATCTTACTTTTGTAACATTTTGCTTAAAAATTATTAAGGAAGTGATATTTTTATATTATTCTAAAAACATTTTAACTGCTTGGAAAATAATGAAAACTTTTCGGTGATTTTAGAAAGCTAATTTGAGCTGTTTCTTATTATTTATTTGTTTATTTATTTATTTTTTGGCTCTTTTTTGTTCTGGATCTTTACGTTGCTTTTTGATTTTGAGCAGTGTTTTTCTTATATCTATAGTCTGCACACTGACACCAATTTTTGGTCGTTGCGGTTAATCTTCAAAAATTTAGAACTTTTAAGTGTCGTTTCTGAAGTTATTTAAAACTTTAAACTACTTTTTACAAATATAATTCTAAATAATGAACATTTTCTTGGAACGTCATATGAATCAAAGTAAATGAGATGTGTGAAATATACCCAGGGACGGACATGTGGGAAGGGGCGGGGAAGGGAGGTATAGCATATGCTATGCACCGTAGCCCCGTAATTGAGGGGCTCTAACACGATCAAGAACTATGATGTTCTCTTATTCTTGAACATGAGAACTGAACAATATTCCTGTCGTTGCCAGTGTGACGAAAATCAGATTTCATTGAAAACAACTAAGTTTCTACAATCTTCAAGCTAATTCTTGATGATGCGGGCGTTTAGTTTTGTTATTTGATTTGGAGAACACGTATGGACTAGACTGTTGTTGTACAAATAGCAGATAGATATACAAGTATGCCAAATATTATTTCTATGTTCAAATTAGTCGCTGATACAGAATCTTAAAGCTGAAAATTGTTCCAAAATTCCGGTAAGTATTATAACATTGATGTAAATGAAAACTTAATCCAGGAAATGGGTTTGCTACTGATTTTTTTTTTCTGAATGAAAGTGATGCAAAAAGCGCACTAGGCATATTGCCATGCATGTTAAATCCTCGAATCACTCTTTATTTTCTTATTACAATATGTAGGCTTAAAATTAAGTTTTCTTTCCTCATTTATATCAAATATTTCATTTTACATTTTTATCGATTTTACTGGAGTTAATTTAGCATTAGCTATTATACTCTTTTGTCTTCTGTTTGCTCATTTTACACAGTTATATGATTCAGAAATGAAAAGTATGCTTTGGTCGGCGCACAGTCATTAGACATTTTCTTTTTTTTCTAATCAAAATTTAATGTCTAATAAGGCACTTTTAATGTGACTTAAAATTGTTACATTACTAATAATTTATGAATATAATGTTACTTTGCTTATTATTACATCATAAAAATATAGTGTATGACCTTTTGGTTATTTTTAATAATAAATGAACAATACTATGATATACTATGATTAATATAGTTTTTATATTGAAAGTACCGTAGTTGAAAAAATAAATGTCGAAAATATCATGATATTTTCAAAATAAATATCGGATATATATCGTGATACATATCATGATATATATATATATATATATATATATATATATATATATATATAATCAGTTACTTTTTAATTCATTAAGTCTGTTAAAACCTTTCTTTACGTGACGAGTTTGTATGGCAAGTTCGTATCGCTACAATTAAAAGATTTATCTTAATGAATCATATGTGCAGCACTCTTAATTGTACTTGCTATCTGGATTCTATAATGTAAATTGGCTTTAAATAATAGAATTTAAAATAAAAAAATGCTAGAAAATGTTAGATAAAATTTTGCACATTATGGGTAAAAAAGGGCTGAAAAAGTATCTTCCTTTAGTGAATTGAGTTTTGCTAATTATGGACCAAACAGTATTATATCTTAATGTAAGATATCATACTGTAAATTTTCTGGAGCTTTGAAGCAATGAGACTGTATGTACTTTAAAAGTATTTTTAAGTTACCGCACTTGTAAAAAATTAATGTGAGGGTATTTAGTTTTTTAAGAAAAACAATTCCAAACGGCGTTCCGGTGTGTTTCAAACCAATAACCCTCGGAACAAATATACATACCTTACAATACTAGAATTTCTCAGAAAATTTCTTCAAAAAATGTTGTAAAAGAAAATTTTTGCAGCATATGCTTTGGCTTCTTTAGCTGTACTTTAATGACAGATTTTCTGAATGCATGGACAGTTTCGTTTTGTTTCTTACTTTATTCTACGTGAGATTCATACTACTGAATAGTCAGTTATGCATAGTTAACACTGGAACCACGGCTGGGGAATCGGAAGGAAAATGACTAGCTCCTACTCCCACTTCGCAAAATTTAGAACCTTCGACTCTCACTCCGACTCCTTTACCCCAAAACCAGTCCAACTCTGACTCCGCCAGCACCGGCAGAGTTGTGGACTTTGAGGGAAAATGGCTGACTCCGACTCCGACTGGGGGAACTTTAAACATTTGACTAACGACTCCGACTCCTTTACCCCAAAATCAGCCTAACTCCGACTCTTCGACTCCGACTCCGCAGCCATAACTTGAACCAATAGTTGCTTTTTTTTGTAGGGTTTATCTAACTCTGGAAAGTTGTCTGATATTGCATGCGTCGGATTGAAATAATATCCATTGTCATTATTTTAACATAACAAATCATGAAGAAAAAAAAACTAACTGCGAAAAATTTAGTTGGTGCTGCCCTCTCTTAGTAAATGTTTGTACTATCGATGCAATATAATATCACAAATACTTTTAAGTACCAAATAGGCGAATCAGAGAGGGTAATAAAAACAAATGATCATACAGGGGTGCCCCCCCCCCCCAAGCTCAATGGTGCAAATTCCCCCCCCCCCCAAAAAAAAAAAATCTCGCTTTCAAACAAGATTTAAGAAAACACTTTTTAGAGTTTCTAATTCTCAAGCAAATTAAAGGGGGGGGGGGAGGTAATGCTAACTACTGCCTTCTGAACCGAAATATTGTTGGGTTGTTGACACGTATTACCTCCCAAAACGTACAATATGGCCCTTGAGTAAAAAAGTTTAGAGATTTTTTTTTTGTTCAAACGAGAGAGAGAGAGAGAGAAAGTGAGAGATGAGAGAACAAATAATGATGTCATTACTGGATGTAAGCAATTTGAACCTTGTCAGAAGTAATTTTGAAATTGTAGTTATAAAAACACAGTTTTAGATATTAATTGGGAAGTTTCGGTGGCTTCGATTGGAGCGATTCGGTGGATTCCTCCCAGATTTTTTTTTTTTTTTCGAAATTGAAATATCAAAAAAAGCAACTGCAGATACACTTCTGTTATGTAAAAGAGAGTGGACGGGTTGGAGGACTCTCCCCCGAAACGCTTTCAAAATAGTAGTTCTAAAAACGCAGTTTTAAACTATCACTATCTGTGATAATGTTAGGTGGAGAAGTGATTCAGGAGGTCTCCTTCGGAAAAATTTCGAGATCGAAGTATTAAAATTGCGATTTCAGGCTATCTAGTGTTAGGGGACCGGCAGGTTTCTGAAATTGAAGCTCTAAAATTGCAATTGTGTCCGCTCTTCGTGACGTTAGGGAAAGGAATATTCGCAAGCACTCTCCAAAAATATTTTTCGAGATTGAAGCCCTGAAAATCAAATTTAAGACGATCTTTTCTGATTTTGACGAGAGAGGATGAGGGACGTTTCACTTAAATGTTCGAACCTGTTGCTTTAGAAAAGCAATTTTGATTGATATTTCGTAATGTTAGTGGAAGGAGAAGTTCGGTGGCATTCCCCCGGCAATTTTTCGAAATTGAAACTCTAAAAAGGCAATTACAGATTGTCTTTGATTGTGTTAAGAAGAGGGGAGGGGTTCAGAGGCTCTCACCATAAATTTTTCGAAATAAACAGTTCTAGAAACTCAGTTTTAGATGACTCTTAATGACAAAGAGGGCGTTTTTCGTGTGTTACAGTCAGGGTTCGCCGATATATATCAGTCGATATATATCATGATATAAATCACGATATATATCCGATATTTATTTTGAAAATATCATGATATTTTGATATTTTCGATATTTATTTTTTCAGCTGTGGTAATTTCAATATAAAAATTATTGCTCATAGTAGTATTGTTCATTTATTATTAAAAATAATCAAAAAGTTATGTACTATATTTTAATGATGTATTAATACATCATTAACATAACAAAGAAGTATAATGTTCCTTTTTATTTTATATTCATAAAAATATTAGCAATGCATTAATTTTAATTCATATTAAAAGTGCCTAATTAAATATTAAACGTTAGTCAGAAAAAAAGAAAATGTCTTATGACTGTGCACCAACTAATTCATATTTTTTATTTCTGAATCATATACAGGGTGTTCTGCTTTAACCTGCAAGACCTTTGTTTTCGCAACCGTTAGTCCTAGATGTATTCGCAACTCCAATAAATTATAGGGGGCGCTGCTGCCACTATCTAATGGCGGATGAAGAAGGTAAAACAAACAAATGCCGTAACTTAAAACTTGCTTTGACGCTTAGTGAATAGCATTAATTTTTCATCGTTTTTCTGAGAAGCATTCTTTTCGATTCTTCTGAAATTACATTACACCATAAACTGTTTGAAGCCTGTAATATACCCCAAAGAAAACACGTGGAATGGAATGTTTTATCTTTTTCGGTAGTATTGTTAATCACCGCAAGGTAGCATATTCAAGCTCTGGAGTTTCGAATGCCTCCAATTGCAAACATGTTCAAAATCAGATGCAGGGTTCAGATATTGAAAGTTTGAAGTGAAAATAAAAATAAGTCAAAATATATGAAATTTAACTTTTTATACGGGCTCCAGGTCCCTTAACTTATGTTTAGTCAAATAATCTCCATTAAAAAATAATTCCAACACAAAATGTTTGAAATTAGTACGACCAATATTCACCGAGAAATGAAACGCAGCGTTTTGTGACTTCCGCCACTTTTCACTCGCCGTCAATAACAGCTCTTGGCGGAAAACATAGTGGTCAACAAGAGTTTAAAAATTACATGTGTGCATAGAGTGTGATTTTTCAAATTATTCGAGGTTTTGTAGTGTGTTTTTGCGTATCACGGCATTTACATTCATTTTTGAATAGCAATGAAAAATATAAATAGATTGTTTTTCTTACTTTGACGACCTGTCATTCTTCTGAAAGAGCAAATAAGTTTCAATTTCATCTTCTGTATGGTCCCTTAAAACTTTAAGCTGGAATATCTTCTTGAGTTTTGGTCCCACAAATGTCAAATTTTTTGTGTTAGTAATAGTTTTCAAAGGAGATCATTTGTCTAAGTATTAGTTAATGGACCTAGGGGCCGTATAAAAAGTTAATTTCGTATTTTTTGACTCATTTTATTTTTTGTTTTAAACTTTCAATACCTTAAACACTGCATTTGATTTTGAACAGTTTTGCAACTGAAAGTATACATCTAGGACTAACGGTTGCGAAAATAAAGGTCTTGCATGTTAAAACGGAACACCCTATATAACTGTGTAAAGAGAGTTAACAGAAGAAAAAGGATACAACAGCTAATGCTAAATAAACTCCATTAAAATTGATAAAAATGTAAAATGAAATATTAGAAATAAGTACTGAAAGAAACCTTAAATTTTTAAGTCCACATATTGCAATAAACAATGTAAGAAAATAAAGAGTGATTTGAGGATGCATTTACTGTTTTGAAGACTTTAGTTTGTACTGATTGAAAATATCAGATATATAGCAAAATATGGGATATTTTCGATACTTTCTATAATATACTATTTTCGATACTTTCGAAAATATCATGATATTTTCGAACCCTGGTTACAGTAAAGGGGCTCTCCTGGAAATTTACCGAACTTGAAGTCGCATATGCAAATAAGATGGGTCATACACAAATTCACTATGACTATGACAATTCATATTTTTCGGAAATCCTCAAAATTTATTCAGCCATTCAGCATACATCGAAATTCAGAACTCGAAAATTTTCACGTATCTAAAATGTATTAGATTCGTGAAAATTACGTATCAGAGAGAAAAAAAAATAAAATGATTTAATAAAAATAATTAAAATACCTCAAGAACAAAACTGTTCTACTTCCAACAGTGGAACCTAACATCATTGAAAGTTTTATAAAAATCATCTAACGTTAAATTGAAGGAACAGTCAATTTAAAAATGGTAGAAAAAACGAGAGTAAGTGAATTTAAAAATTCTACATGAACTTAAGCTAATTTATGAAGAAAATATATTAATTTTCAAGTGATGGGCTAAAAAATGTTATTCGAAAACTCCAAAATTAGTTTTGAACGACTGTTATGGTGCAAATGAATCCATAAAAGGTTAGAGCATAGTGGTCAAAATTCTTACAAAAATAAATAAATAACAGGGAACAAAATATTAAAAACTTATTTTAGCCATTTTTGACCTCCCTCTCATCAGTGTTACACGTATTCCTCATACAGAACTGTGCTACTTCCAGAAAATCTATATAAATAAAACAAAGAATATATGTGCAGATATACATTCATGTTCCCTATACAAATCCAGTTTATGTCGGATCTCGACCAAATTTGACAGGAAGATACTTGGGCTCCCGAGATGGAACTCGAGGAATTTTCAAGCGACAAAGAAGCACTGAACCCTTCGAATTTTAATTTTAGGACCGTAAATGGCATTAAAAGGCTCTTTCTACCCGAAATAGTTATCCGATCGGATTCGAATTTAAGTTTTAGGACCGTAAATGGCATTAAAAGGCTCTTTCTAACCGAAATAATTATCCGATCGGATCAATTTTAGTCTCATTCAAAAGCCCGTAAAAAAAACCCCTGAAGTAGATTTACTTTACTTGAATTTCAAAACCATCAACAAGACTGTAAAATCAACAGGAGAAAAGTTGTACGCATTTTTAGGTAAAGAACATCAATATCAAAACGAAAATTTATCATCTACTAATAGCTCAGTTTTTATTATCGTCAATAAAATAATTGAGAAGAAAGATCTTTTGCCATTTTCTTCTCAATTGTGAAAAAATAAAATTCTTGCTTTTGTTTGACGTTTTTCTTGTAATCGGGGATTTAAAAATTTTCCTTTTTCGTTTTTTTTCCGCGATCTGTCGAGAAATTTTACAGATACTTTTTTTTTCTATTTTGTTCAAGCTGGATCGTTAAACACGCATCACTCGACATAACTTTTATTTTCGAGGTAGATCGTGCATTTTCTCTTTACATTATAAAAACGTAAAGTTTCAAAGAAATTCTGGAAGGAAGTCTGTGGCGGACCGACGTCCCAAGAGACCCCCATAGCACCTACATAATTGAAATTTTATACAAAATTACTTCGAGTCCTAGTGGTTTGCACCTACTTTTGGTTTTGTTTTTTTTTAATTCGAATTAGTTTTTTTGTAATTAATTTTTTAAGCTCAAATTTCGTGCAAATTGCCTATTATTGCATATTAAAGGGGTGAAAACATTACTTGCATATAATTATATTATATATCGTTGGAAAGGGTAGAATTTTCTGCGTTCCACGCAATTTCGTTTCAATGCTCTAACTTAAATACGGCGGGAGTTAATTTAAGTACTATTTTCTTCGTTAATTCTATCAGCAAAAAATGAAGGAATTGTCCCACAGTTTTCTTTTTGACACCGCTGGAAAGAGCGGCTTTTTTTACTCCAGATCTATCTCGACCTATGGTCGAAAAACTTAGCTTCTATCTCCAAAGAAAAAAAAGTTACGAACAATTTTAATCAAGTTCGAAAAATCTCATTCCTATTTACATTATTGATGTTTTTATTTGGCGTTGCTATAGCTACGTAGGGTTTCGATTTTAACGGAAAATCTTATGCTCAACTCAATTCAAACCCCTAGCTAAAGAGCAAAATATATTATTCTAGACCACGAATATGAAAGCGACTTTTCGAACGTACACAACTGAAGTTGTGCAATGCTCAGGAGCCTCTTGGCCTTTATCGCTCTGCAAGGTTGGTACAAATTAGTTTGAAAACCCTGGGAAAGGGTGCTTTATGTTCCAAGGGGAGCTCAAAATGCGTTTTCAATTTGTTTATTTTTAGTTGACGATTTAAAATCTTTGCGAATCAAATAAGATTGCGAAGCAATCTTCGGGGGATGGTGGGGCGTCAACGGAGCAGGGGGGCAGAGCCCTCTAGTATAATACATTAAAAGGAAATCAAATCTACTGATCCTGATTTTCAACGGACACTGACTCCATCCCGTCTTTGATGATCCCTTTATAGAACGAGCTGATGTGACTTCACGTGACTTCCTTTTACTCCAATTTAATGTCATTTTCCCATAATTGGCAATTTTAATGTGATTCAATAGTTAACTCTCTAAATATCACCAACAGTGGCCAAATTGAAACCAAATTAAAAAAAAAAAAAAAAAATCCGCCAAATTTGTCGACTAAAAAGACTGGCGATATATCGCCAAGTGTCCGACAAATTATAACACAACTTGATGTTTTCATCGAAATTAACAATGATTTCTCCGCAAAAAGGGGCAAAAGATCCCCTTAGGAACATCCGAATGCAACGAAAAGAGACAGTGCACAACTAGACCCCACTAGGAGTCTATGTACCAAATTTCAACTTTCTAGGACATACCATTTTTGAGTTATGCGATATACATACACACATACACACATACGCACATACATACGTACATACGGACGTCACGAGAAAATTCATTGTAATTAACTCGGGGGTCGTCAAAATGGATATTTCGGGTGTCTGTACGTTCCTAGGCATATATCCACGTGTGGTCAAGTCGAAAAACAAATTCAACATTCATTCGGGAGGTGAGAAAAATGGAAATTAAGGCCGATTTTTGAGTGAAAATTTTTTCACGAATACAATACTTCCTTTTTTGCAAAAGGAAGTAAAAAAGCGGTGCTAAATACTGCTAAATTAATGATGATAGCCAAACATCAGTCAAACACTGTTTCATATACTTTTAAACGATCACATGACTTCCTTTTACTCCAATTTAATGTCATTTCCCCATTATTGGCAATTTTAATGTGATTCAATTGTTTACTCTCTAAAATATCTCTAACAGTGGCCAAATTGAAATCAAATTTAAAATTAAAAAAATAATAATAATAATAATAAAAAATCGCCAAATTTGTCACCAAGTTGGCGAAAAAACATGGCCACCAAAAGACTGGCGATATATCGCCAAGTGTCCGACAAATTGTAATACCACTTGAGTTTAAATCGAAATTAACAATGATTTCCCCCTAAAAAGGGGCAAAAGACCCCCTTAGGAAACATCCGAATGCAACCAAAAGGGAAGGTGCACAACTAGGTCTCACTAGGAGTCTTCGTACCGAATTTCAACTTTCTAGGACATACCGTTTTTGAGTTATGCAAGGTACATACGCACATACATACGTACATACAGGACGTCACGAGGAAAATTCGTTGCAATTAACTCGAGGGTCGTCAAAATGGATGTTTCGGGTGGTCTGTAGGTTCCTAGGCATATATCCACGCGTGGTCGGGTCGAAAAAAAAACAACCTTCATTCGGGGGGTGAGAAAAATGGAAATTAAGGCCGATTTTTGAGTGAAAATTTTTTCGCGAATACAATACTTCCTTTTTTAAATAAGGGAGTAAAAAGAGACATGGCTAATAAATTTTGGAATAGGTACGTCAGAAAGGTATTATTAATACATGTATTTTCTTGTTGAATGAGTTTAAATATTTTTTTTCTTCCAAAAATCAAAAATTTCATGTTCTAAAAAAAAAAGATAAAAATCTTCTGATAAAAAAAATCTCCCCCCCCCCTCCAATAATTTTGATGGGCGAAACTTGTTCCATATTCCCTCTCCCCCCCCCCCTGTCGATCATAAAAAACCTTTTTTTTTGTTTTGAAAATAAAAACCCATCAAACTTTAATCCCGTTCCCTTTTTTTTCTCTTATGTTCTCTATTTTCAAGAAAAGTAATATAACTCAGAGATGGGATAGAAAAATAAGCCGGCCAGACATTAAAATTTATAAGTGAGGAAGGGGGTGTAGCAAAAACCCCCTAAATAATAATATAATGCTTATCTTCCAGAGCAATGCCTGTGTGACATGATTCCATGTATTACTGTACTAATGAAGTTTATTCTGTAAATCAATGGAAAGCGCCAAAGCCTATAAACTTAAGTGATACATGTACCAAACTTAGAATTTGATGATTTTGTTTTTTAAATGTCAAACTACTATAAAATAAACAAGTAATCAATACAAACATGCCTTTGTTTGGTCTCCACGAAATTTTCGGAATTTCAACGCTAAACGACTTCTTTTATTCCAAGTTCCTAACTTTGTTTCCACCTTTTTAATGGGGGTAAAGGACTTTACCTTCTCCACACTCAGTGCGATCCCCGAAACAGCATCCATTCTTTTCATGAAGCTCCAATATCGGAGCATTTCCTCAAGAATTTTGATTCCCCGTTTCCTCTGCAGATAAAGGCTTTCGGGTTTTCGTTATAATGTGAAACTGTAATGGGAATTTGATTTTGCTAAGAGTACTCAAAGCCAAACGAGTACTCGAGGCATCTTTTACACGCCGTATAATCATAGACTCTATTAATTTTCTGCATCTTTAAAAATACCCAACAGGAGCCAGGCTCGAGCCTGTGCCTTAGGGAGTAAGAGCCCAACGCCTTACCACTACACCGCTCTGTCCGCTTAGGCCCTAACTAAGCAATTTAAATTTAACTCTTCTGTGGAGTCCTTAAATAGCTTCCCTACAGTTTCAAGTTTCATTTCCACAAAAATAGTTTCAAAGCTTCTTCCAAATTTAAAACCTGATGTCTGCTGTTGCAGAAAAGCTAGCATATAGTGGGGAGGGGCTGACCCATTACGTTTTATTACTGTAAAAAATATTTTTCACATTTGAATTTATTGTTGCTGCCGAGGAAGGTTGACAAGGGCGGAACTAGAAATTATTTTATATTCATACATAATTCATTCAAAAAATGTTTTTTTCTTACGAAGGTGTAGTCCATAAATGATGTCATACTTTTTTTCATCACATTTGACAACTTCCCCCTTTGTTACAATGTGCCACGTTTCACCTTACCCCCTCCTTTCTGATTGGCACTTATCAAGCTATATTACATAAGTTATTGAACAAAATGTGCTATGTCTCGCTTTGTGTGGCTGCCTGAATATTTTTACGGCACCTACGTATATAAAAATCACAACCAAAAAATAAACGGAAACTTTGTTTACAAGTGCAAATAGTTTAGCATAATTTTATTCAAAAACTGATATTTTTCAAAGGAAAACAATATTTTTTTTCAAAACTTTAAATTGATTTTAGGAGTGTAGTTGATATTTTTTTCTCAAGTAATCTCAGCTGTTTATTTCACTGTCTTTTCTCATTTGCCCTCACTGTACATCAAAATACAGGGTGTCCGAAAAGTCCTTGACATGTTTAAAAAAAAATCATAGGAAACCAACAAATTGTCGTATGAATTTGCGGTTTGCACCATAATACTTCACAGGTTCAAGAGTTTTTATGACGTCGAAAAAAATAAAAAAAAATGAAAAGGGAAAAAAAAAGAAGTAGAAAAAAGGCATTTCGAAGCCAGGCTGTCAGTATATGGCACACCCTCTTATATTTTTCCTTTTAGGTCAAAACAATTGTAAAACGAGCTGATGTGTGCATCACATGACTTCCTTTTACACCAATTTAATGCTATTTCCCTATTATTGCAATTTTAATGGGATTCTCTCTCTAACTCTTTAAATATCACTAGCAATGGCCACATTGAAAGCAGATTTAAAAAAAAAAAAAAAAAAATCGCCAAATTTTTCGCCAAGTTGGCGACAAAACTTGGCAACCAAAAGACTGGCGATATATCGCCAAGTGACCGCCAAATTATAACACCACTTGAGTTTGCATCGAAATTAACAATGATTTCCCCCCAAAAAGGTGCAAAAGACCCCTTTAGAAACACCCGAATGCAACCGAAATAGGAGGTGCACAACTAGACCCCACTACGAGTCTATGTACCAAATTTCAACTTTCTAGGACATACCATTTTTGAGTTATGCGAGATACATACGCACATACGCACATACGCACATACGCACATACACACATACGCACATACATACAGACGTCACGAGAAAAGTCGTTGTACCTCGGTGATGGTCAAAATGGATATTTCGCGTGTCTATACATTCTTAGGCACTTTTCCGCATGTGGTCGAATCGAAAAAAAAACTCAACATTCATTTGGGGGTGAGCAAAATGGAAATTAAGGGCGATTTTTGAGTGAAAATTTTTTCGCGAATACAATACTTCCTTTTTTGTAAAAGGACGTAAAAAAATCATCTAAATTGAACAACGGCAACCAGTGCCTGAAAGTGTGAAACAGCACTGTGTACTAGGCTGAATCAATTTTTTTTTCGGAATTTCAAAATTTCATGTTGATAAAAAGTTACCCCTATATCCCCCATATACCACGAAAATATTTATCCAAACTAAAAAAGATTTAGGTTCACACTTTCAGGCGCAAGTCGGCACGGGTTACCATTGTTCAAATTGTATGATGCTTGTTTTACAATTGTTTTGACCTAAAAGGAAAAATATAAGAGGGTGTGCGATTTGAAAAATCGACCCCCCCCCCTTTTTTTTGAGACGTATTTCAGGGTAACTTCTAAAAACACGTGTCTGTAATTTTATTGCATATATGTGTGCTGGATTACGTGTCCTTCTCATTTTATTGAATATTGTATTACTTGCATTTAATTTTAGAATTTAATAGAAAGAAAATTAATCCATTTTGATGCGAAGAAATTAAATTTTTCTATCAAGAAACGTATAATATCTTCCAGTGGTCTTTTCTAGAATTACTTATCTGGTCTAGGTCAGTAAAAATCGTTTTGAGTATGATAGGGGAAGGTGGGGTACCTCGGACCTATTTTCACTTTTCAATTTTTAATTTCATAATTATTTGCTAAATCCAAATTCAAATACCTTTCGTTAAAACTTTATGATTTTTTACACAACATATAAATTTCTTAAAAATTTACTTAACTTATTTCAATTACATTTTTAAGAAAAAAACAAAAGAATGCAATTAGTACCAAGGTACACCACCGGTGGTGTACCTTGGGTCTTGGGATGGTGTACCTTGGACCAATGATTAACAAGTAAAGAAAACATGATTTTCAGTAAGAACATCATCATTTATCAATCAGTAAACCACACATAATTTTAGAAATACATTTTTTTATTTTTTTTCAATGATAAATAAAAATTTAGATCTTATTATCTTATTACGGTTCACATTTTTAATAAAATGACAAGACGCTCTAGCTTCTGAAATCCATACTAAAGATTATTTTTTTAAGCTACACTTATTTCTAACTAAGATTGTAATCGGATAAGTCAATTCCAAATGTTGACTTCTGGAACTGCCTTTAAGATCCACCAGTTAGTATTGGGTGTGGTAGCTTGAATATGATATCCTTTTTGTCAACTTCATAAAGGGTAGGATCTTCTCTGGTGAACTTTTGACAGTTTGGATATTTTTTTCAGATATTACATTCATATCCATCATCAGCAATAGAAATAATATCTGCAAAAAAATATTTGATAGTTTTCTAGCCAGAGAATTTCACCAATATAAAAACACCAATCTAATATTGACGTTATCTGGATCTTCTAGCTCCTTAAAATGATGATCTGAAATATCGGTATCCTCATATAAATCCTTGATATTCTCAGGTTCAGACTCTGAGGAATAATCAAGTTTTCTTTTACCTGGGGTTTGGTAGGGGGTTTTACTGTCTTTGTTTGTTTTACTTTTCTATTTCAAGATTCTCTTTCTCGTGTGTGTCGGTCAAAATACAAGACTTTCTTTTAGGTCTCCTCCTATGAAATTGTTTTCTCGGTAGTGCTTTTGGATATGGTCTTATTTCTTCAAGAGTGACAAGGCTTGGCAAAGAAATACTAGCTTCTGATGTTGACACACCAGTAAAATCATTTTGTGTGTTATTTTCTTGTTACTTTTGCAATGAGAGATCAGTGACATTTGATAAGAGGAAATCAAAATCCTGAGAAATATTTTCATTCAGTATATGTAAGCCAGTGACCTTAAAGCCATTGATTATATTTGATAATATGAAGGCTAGTGGGAATGCTCGTCTAAATATTCCAACAAACTGGAGAACATGTAATTTTAGGAGTTGTATTAACTATGCAGAAGTGTGTACCTTGGACCAGTCCAAGGTACACCACTTGTATTGGGTCCGAGGTACACTACTTGGTTAAAAAAAACAAAATAGCTGACCATCATGTTACAGTTAGGCCTAACTTTGTTTCAAGCACATGGTGTTATAGCTAGAACATGACTGTATAATGCATGACCTTCATTTCAGAATAAACAATATTTGTTTCATAATAAAAAATACATAAAAGTATCTGGAAAAAATACTTTTGAATGGTATATTTCTTTTTTTAATGATACTTCCATCAGATGAGCTTTCAACAAAACAGAAAGGTATACAATGAGACGTCTAGTGGCAAATACCTTAACTACACATGTTGCTATTCAAATATTTTAATAAGCAGAGCTATAATCAGCCTAGGTCCAAGGTACACATATGTCCGAGGTACACCACTTACCCCTACACCACACAATGAAAAACATTTAATTTTGAACCAAACATTATACAGCTTGTACCTTAAGCCAATTTTTATCTTATGTCCACTATTTCCTGAATATCGAAAATGCATTTCTTAAAAATGAAAATTTTATCTCAATCTATTTAAAAAATACTTAACAAGTTGCAACTTCTATGCATTATTTTGATAGTGCTTTTTGAAAGCTTTAAAATATTTTTATTTTTTTTTTATTGTTTTTGACTTTTTATTTGCATGACGATATTATTTCATTTTTAGAGCATGAATGGCAAATAAAACACACTTTTGTATTTAATTTGATATAACATGATCAATGCTTTTTTGCAATCAAATAAAGTATATCATTAAGGAATTTCTGAAGTAACAAAGGTGAAAATATATTACCATCAACAATTTTAATTTCATATTTTCAGCACTAGATACGTTTCAGAGTTATATAGCCGGAATTGGTGTAAATCATCAATCAGTTAGTAAACATTACACATTTACAAAAGGTTAAGATTTTTTTTTTTAATTTTTAAAAAGAAATTAGAGCAGGTTTGATACAAATATCATTCTAGTTTTTAAAGTTCCAATGTATTTTAATTCAGAATTTACTTCTCTTTTTGTAATTGAGTGCTAATTAAACATGCAACAGAAATAATGCTACGGAAGTTAGTTGGAGTGACGTCATACTTCGTTATCAAACGAAACATAGCTAACACTGGAGCAAAGAGACTCACCGTTCTGATTACAACTTCAGTTGTATGCTGCTGTGCCGCATTTTTCAACACTTTTATTATGGAACCTTGTTCAGCACTAAGCATATTTTATTTATATTGTTTTCTTACAATACTAATTAATCTGCTCGCAAAAAAAGATCTTTTCGGATGACTCAATGAAATATTTTACTTTTCAATGTTTCTATTTTTTTTAATGTTTTTTTTTTCTTTTTGTGTACAAACTCCGGGTAGAATTTCAGAAATACTGAAAATTAAAATGCGATAAATAAATGTTTTGCCAGGAATAATTAAATTTATTTTTCATAAAGCTCGCAGCTTTTTATATCTGCCTGATGTTCCAGATCAAGTTAAACATAATTTAAAACATGACCCTTTTCAACTCCCCTTTCAAAAATGCCTCTTATTGAACAAGGACCCATTGTTATAGATTATTAAACATTCATTATTCATTGATTCTCTTTCTAATCTAGCATTTTAAATTCATTTTTTGTCGGCATCATATTGCTTAAGGTAGCTTTCAAACGCAAGTTCTCTGCATCTTGTTTAAACCAAGTTTCTCTGGGTTAGTGGGATATTTATAACAACTATATTATGGGCGTTCGTTAAACATTAAGACTGATTTGTATTCATTTATGTATATATATATACAAATTAATTATTTGAAAAATAAGATTAAATAGGAAGACTCAGTGATAAAACAATATTTAATCGCGTTTTTTCCCCATTATTTATAAACTCTGGTTTAAAAATTTAAGATACTAGGGTTTGAAAAACGTTCAAAGCTTGTTGAAATCTTATATTAGCGAAAAATAGTTCAATTTAAAGAACCATTACAAAGTTATTATTGTAAGAATTATAGCTACTGACACGCAAACATAAGCATGTGTGTCTATTTTTATAAACTCTTCTTTGTGATGGATGAATATTCAGAATATCGAAGATAAGGTTTCATCAAAATGATAAGCTTCGGAATAATATGTCAGCGAGAAATGAACCCTTCATTGGCACAGCCGAAATTTACCTTCTGAGAGAAGGATGGATTCATCATAATGTTCTTATACGTATATTAAATACCATACCAAAGATTGGGAATATAGCTTAAAGCCAAGGGTTTCGAGGTATAACTCCCCTATTCACCGTGGCTATCAAGCCCTTTATCACAGAATCAAACGTCTAACTTAAAAATGATGCAGATTTTGATGAAACTTGCTTTGATTTTACATAGAAATATCAAAAGGTTTGCGTCATTAATATTTTACCCACAAAAGGGTGAAGCAGAAGTTTAAATAACATGCTGCAAACATGGATGATGTTTCAATTTTTTAAATGTCATTAAGATTTCGTAAAAAAGTCTGCACACACAATCGATTGAAAACAAATTAAGTTTCAGTTAGAGTTTTGTAATCCTGAAAATTCTTCATCGGGTTATTTTTTTCTTGAATTCTCGTGTCTAATGGCGTGGATATCCTTTGTGGACATTGGAATATTGCTTGGCGCGCACCATTCCATGAATGTAATCCTGTAAGACGATACTGATAAGGCAAAAAAGGTCCTGTCATGCAGAGCCAAAATAAGCTAGGATCTTTGAAAAGAAACGTTGACAAAGACGGTTTAGCTCCACATTCATTAGCTAAATCATCCATGTAAGTGATGAAATCTTCTTCTAACTTTGAGGATAAGTCCTTATTGCTGTCCAGCTTCTTTTGCATATAACTCTCCATCAACTGTTTCTCAGGGAGTTTCTGTTTTCTGTTGAATATGTTTGCCGCCCATCTGCACTGCAATTCTGATATAGGCGCTATGGGGCCATTGCTTTGAAGGAATCCAATAACAGCCAAGGTCGGATGTTTTAATCCAAGTGGGTAAATGTGCTTATAGAGGTTTATGCAACCATTGTTAGCTTTATAATACTTGTCATCAAGAAAAGGAATTTTGGTTTCATATCCTGTGGCAAATATAATCACATCAGTTTTCGTACTGATCTCATCGTCTTCAAAATAAACACCATCATCAGACATTTCTGTGATCTTTCCTTTTACTTGTATCCTGTTAAAAATATTTTAATTGTATATTAATTTCATGTTTAAGTGTTACGTAAAATTATATGAAAATATTTAAGAACACCAATATACTCGTCTTAATTGGCCAAGGGAAATATTATACTATAGAACAACTGTGTATTTTTTACGATAATTTTTAAATTTATGCATTAGGTTTGTTTTTCTTGAAGGAGTTGAACTTTTTGCTACTATATATTTTTAACAGACAAGCTAAAATATAACTTGTAAGTTGCTGCCCCATGCCGGGGCTAAGGTAGAACTACAAGCATATACCGACAGTTCGATTACGACATACTGTAGTTTCACCCTTATTGGAGATTATCTGACTATGTAGAATAGCCTTAATTGAGTCCAAAGCCTATGCCTTCTCATTGAAAATTAAATTAGCTTCAACTCAGAAGAATTTCTATTTAAATATAGGTACTTTCATATTATGCACCAACTTTTATTTTAAAAAAAAACAACAACTTAGAATTTGCTATAAAGTAACTTGAAATGACTTAACCCACTTTCATCCTACATTTACAACGAGTTCCATGAAAGAATGTCAAGTACATGTGAAGACATATGAAATTGCAAAATGTTAACACTAAGCAGAAAATTTGACCTCTGGTCCACAAGCCGCATGGAAATTCTGCTATTGAGATGAGTGGAGAGTTTCAGTAGCCAATATGTTTAAGTAATATTTTTTTACAACTGAAACATTAAAAAAAGGAACAAAACTCACAATCCATGCTCAACCAAAATGTATTTTTTTTTTAATTTTATTTACATTACTATCATTTTTACACATCTATATAAGCACATTACACTACTTCAGTTTAAACAAGTTGTCAAAAGTAAAGTCCTCGATTCAAGAAAGAAGCATGCTTAAAAACTTTTACTAATAGCAAAATAAATTTTAAAAACTCTTTTTTAAATATTTTGTCTTTATAATTAATAATATGTGAGAATTTGCCACGAAACGAAGTTCAGTGATACATTAATAACTTATTCATGTTACCTAAGTGTAATTATGTGCTTCCTATTGAAACTGTCCCGCTCTTGTTCCAAATACGCATAATAATCCAAAAAAAAAAAAAAAGGATTTTTATTAATAATTCAAATAATATTTGGTTTTTCTAAAATGAAAGCAATACGTGACTTGTAATAAATCTACCTCAAAGCCAGATCAAAGTAAATAACATTATCATTACTTTGAAGGAGAGAGTAAAAGCGTTTGTCTGGTCGCATACAATGCCTGAAACCTTAGGGCAGGAATTAGCAAATGGAGGGAGCAAGTCCATTCTTTGGTTTAACAAAAACTGAGACAAAGACGCCAAGTCACGTGACTCAACAACGACGAATGGTTGACACGTTTTGCATGAAACTAGCGAAAGAAACCTGATTTTTTCCAATGCTTTGCTTTAAAATCTATCACGTGACTTGGGATCTTTGCTTCATGAATGAAAGTCTTCACTCCCTCCATTTTATCTCTTCTTACTGGCTGGGACTCGTGCTCTTATAACACTGGTAAATAATTATAAAGGATACTTTCTAAAACATAACTACTTTAATGTGGCTCAATGTGGAATAACGTTGGTTGGAAACGTCTCGTCTTTGTAGAGAATGAAAGACAATATCTTTTCTCATATATTTCAATGGATTCAATGGAAAAAACAAAACTAATTAGAAGAGGAGGTGTCCAATTCTCTGTCACCGAAGTGTTAAAATCTAGGGGAATGTGGGGCAAGTGAATTTGTGAAATAATAGCTCTGTTTTTAGCGCCACATTTCTTGTTATATTTTAACTATGTAGTAACACGTGTTGTCTATTCCAGTCAAGAAAAGATTACCTCTGAAAATCAAGGAATGTGATAATACAAGCAATTTTCAAAAGTTCATATTGTAATATTTTGTTGTAAATCAAAAATGATTTTTATTACTATTAATTGATAAAGCTCTTGTTATAAACATTTAAATTATTAATTGAGACCTACTAATATTCAGTGCAGTATTTATTTGCTTCAAATTAAGCTTTTTAGTATTTTAAATATTCTGTACAGTTAGTCAAGTTCATGCGGGACAAAGTGGATGGGGCAAAGTGAAATAGTTCCTTTCATTAACTTATCCTATCCAATCTTTTATTAAATCACTTACATATTCATTTAAATATTATTTCTCATTTGCATCTCTTCAATTAATAGTTTCCTTATTTATTCATTTATTTACCCTTTTTCTTACTCATTTACTATTTTATTAACTGATTTATTTTTTCTTAATCATTAACTTATTTATTTATTTGTAATCGTTTATTGTTTCATTTACTTTTTATTTATTGTCTTGTTTAGTCATTTATTTGTTCAAACATATCTTTAATAATCGAATAGAAAATATTTCATTAGAAAAACGTTTATTTTTCTCTTTGCCCCATGAAAAAAAGAAGTGAAAAATTTCCACCTTTTTTTGAAGGTACAAATGTACTGCCAAAAACAAAAAATTATGTTTCAATACAAGTTTCATTATAAAATATGTTGTTCTTTTTTTATGTACCGTAATTTTCAGAACAAATTTCCAGCTTGTTCATTTAGAAAAATATTAGTTATCTGTTTAACTTTGCTCTACATTCCCCTACATTGAAATTTTTGTGAAAAGTCCTAAATTAACAGTGTCTGGAAATAATCTCAGTATAGCAAATGAGTGTTTTATTCAAACACAGTTTTATGGTCAAAAAGAAAAAGTACCAAGTACATTTTAACCTGTTTAAACGCACCGTGTACGAAATCGCATAACATATTTTAAAAACATCAGATCTGTTTGATGAAATAGAAACACTATTATCACATGTTTCAATATTCAATGGATACAACTTACCTTCCAGTTAATATTTTATCAGGCAGATCTTCATTTATGGTAGGCAGGCAATCCAATGCACGATAATTTGGCTTTAATTTGTATGTTTCGTGATTAAGTTTTGATCCTAAGTAACTCTCGATACGTTTGTTGACAATGTTGCTGGAAATTGTTGCTATGCCATTAAAATATCTTCTTATCCGAAGGAAATCAAAAGGCAGGCCTCTTTGGCCGAGCTTTGGAAACAACCAAAAGCCTTGCCGCGTACTTAGATAAACCTGGAAAAAGCGGAACATTTAGTCTCATTTTAAAATTATTTTATAGTAAACTTTAAAATAATATTTATGCATTGAAACCAGTTTCATATAAATTTAAGCTGATTTTAAAGAAATTTGAATATTTGACGGAGGTCTTTGCGCAAATTATTTAAGATGTTTAAATTGTAATTGAATGCAATTACTTGTTTAATAACAATGGTGCAAATGAAAATATTTTAAAGAATTTAAACGTAAAATTTACGACAGTCCTTTTAAAAATGTACGTTATTATATACAGGATTGTCGAAACTTTAAGAAAAAAGTTTTTTGCCACGTTATATGAAATTAAAAAAGATGTAATAGTTTATTAGATACAAAATCAGAATAGTATTAGCAACAAATCGTAATTATACGTTTTAAAATATTTGAATCCTTGCTCAAAAATATTTTTTTTAGAAAATGAGATATAAATCTCATGACCTTTTTTCAAAAAAGAAAAAAATGCAAGGAGGAAGCAGCATTTACCATGCCTTTTATAATTAGATATCTCGATTTTTACCTTTTGGGCTTGGATCATTAAAAGTGATTTAAAATTACAAGCGTTCATAAACTGTTAGCAGATCACAAAAATGATACGTTATTGATATTACATTAATTCGTCAATTGTTTAAGAAATCTATTCACTATATCTCATAGTTAACCTTAAGAAAAAGTAAATTTTGCCTTAAATTATGAAATAAACAATTGTAGCATATAAATTAAATGTACGTTTTAAATAGTCAATATGATTAACGTTCACGTTATAAATTATTTTGTTCTTGTAACTTAAGTCTTATGATAATGAATATTAGTAGAAGAAAAATAAGAGTGACTGAAAGACTTGGCAATAGGTTTTCTCCGGAACATTCAAGACGTTTTGCATTTAATAAAATGTAATTATTAAACTATCAAATTATATTTGTAAGAGTTAACCTATTTTGTCTTTAGACAAATCATTTATAATGATAATGTTTCCACGATACTTTTCCATTTCAGAGGTATTTCACAGCAAAAGTAACTTTTCTGCTTTGCGTAAGGTTATTCTGGTATGAATAGTCCAATTTTTACCTTCGATATTAATTTTCAACATCGAACCACTGACATTTAAACGGCTGGTTAAAAAGTTTCTCCCATTGCTTAAAGTTTAGTTGACTTTTTGAGTTAATCCTTCCACTACTAAGTGCGCGCTCCTTATTTACTAGAGGTCCTCATTTATTTACCTCAATATAAGAGAACCATCAGCTCTTTTCAGAACCTTTGACCTCGAGCCATGTTCACCAATCTTCATATGAGGCAATGGGAAGCCCAGGGATGCAAGTGACAAAATTAAAAACTCGGAGATAATTAGTACAAATGGTAGGTGAATCTCTCCTCTGTCTTGAGGCAAGAGATAGTACTAGTAGCTCTGGTAGGTTCTGTTATACGGCGTGATTTAGAAGAACTTTTCAATGAAAGCCTAACTAGGACCTTATCTTTTAACACGTTTTACTCATAAGTTGAAAATTTCCACTTATATATAGGCCGCTTTGTTTCTCACTGCCTCATGTATCTATAATATGATGCTTACAGATTACTTACGCAAAGTTATGTGATGGAGTTAGTTTCTTACTTGTTTTGAGAAGGTACTAATTTCAACAGCAGTATCTACTGCCGAATTACCACTCCCAACCACCAGAACATCTAGGTTTTCGAATTTTATTGGTGATTTCACAGCGTGTGAATGAAGTATTTGGCCACGAAACTTATTGAGCGTTGGAAATGTAGGTATGTGCGGATGGGAAGTACGTCCACTACAGATCAGCACACCATCAAAAACTTCCGAAGATTCTGATCCAGTCAGTAAGTTTTTGAAAGTCACAAGCCAATTTCCAGTTTTTTCATAACTGTCGTGAGGAGAAATCCAAATCTATGTGAAAAAAGAGCAAAAATTGTTCAAAATAAATGTCCACGTTGAAAAATATGAATAAAGGAACAGTTCATAATCATTTAATATAAAAAATATCTTTGAGATATGTTTCACAACGGGAAAAAAGTTTAGCAGCTCAAATTATTTTACTTAAGTTGAACAAAGAAACTACTTTGTGATTAGAATTAAATATAATAGTTAAGTAAAACTGAGAAAATGATATGAGGCGGAAAATATTATTTTATCATTATTGCATTAAAATATAACCTGCCAGCACATCAGAAACTTGATCGTTTGCACTTGTATGATATTCATTTTTGAAGTTAGTAACTATATTGCATTGATATTTCACTGACATTATATTTTTTAGCATATTCAGCTATAATATATGACGTATGACAGGAGCGGCTCTTGTCTTATTTTACCGGAAGGAGGGAGGGAGAGTACTATAAAATGTTTTCACTGTAATGTTTTCAAAGATAAAATGAAGCGGACAATGATAGTTAATAAAATGAAATATTGGGTGACATTAAAGGGATTAAAGAACCCTCTTTTCCTCTTCCTCTTGCATTAAATGTAATACAAAATGAAAATTCCCATTTTTCTCCGTAATAAATTAGTAGTAGTAATAGCGATTTTCAGTTTATTTGTGAATTGAGTGTAGAATCCTATTCCTCACATCGAACCACATGAACGTAATTCTGAAAATGAAAACCCATCCTTTGCCATTTTTTACCAGTGTTAAAGAGAGCATAAGTCCCATATTTTGTATGTACCAGGCAAACGTTTTCCCTCGCTCCTGTAAAGTAGCTATTATGTGTCTTAAGTTAATCTGGCTCTGAGGTACAGAATTATTCTACTGTGTTAAAATATGATAAACTTCTGAAACTGTGTTAAAAATAAAAGTAAGAAGGCTGATCAATAAAGAGTGATCATAAAGTAATCACCAATAATAATGTGTTCTAATCCTCCCAATGCTGAAAGTATTTTTGAAAATAGTCCCGTTTATAAGCAATACACGCGTCGCGTCTTTGTTTACCGGTCTTCAAAGACATGCTGAGAACCATTTTTGGACACATCTTTTAAGGTCGCCGATAAAGCTTTCACCATTGCTTTTTGCTGTGAGAAACGCTAGCCCTGGAGGTCTTTTTTCAGTTTGAAAACAAAAAGTAATAAGAAAAAAATAAATCAGTATTATATGGAGGACGGAGGAATAGCAAGCGAGCTTCCACATGCACGCACATCTTTTTTGTCAAGAACGAGAAATTTGGGAATACTTCACGTGAAAGCACGTTTTCCTATTAGTAAAGCTTAAGCGTACCAAATGAAATGTCCATTCTTTACCGACAGATCTTCTAATGTGATTCGGTGATCTTCATCCACAATCAAAGTAGTATAGCACAGCAGTGTTTTCCTTCCGTTAGAGAAATTACTGGTGCCGTGGCCCACCGTCCTTTGAAATTGGTTCTTCCCCACCTCATACCAGTTTTAACTATCTTCGAGCCGTGCTATAAAGAGAAACAGACTCTCCATAAGCTTCCTGTAGCAACATATAAACTTCAACTTCTGACTTTTCAAGGCGAAAACAGAAGTTCAATGCAGCGCGGAGTTAGTTCGTCGCGTGTCGCTTCGACTTTTCTGTATGCGAAAACGAAACTGCATTTACTTAGATGGCTGCCAAGGACGCATTACTGACGCCATGTATTAAACTTGCAGGATCTATTATTTACCTATCACACTATTACTTATGTGTGATTGATTTTTTATTCATCTATAAAAATGATCCGTCTTGATTCATCAGCCTGCATACATATTTAAAAGAAAATATTTTACTAACCCGAGGAAAAATACTAACCACTTCGTGTTGATATTTAATGCAAGAATAGAGATTAAATTTATCTGCGTATAATTTTAAATAGTGTAACATCTTTTCATGGTGTAAATAGTTTGGAAAAGTCTCTGGTGGTGGAAAATCACTAAATGCCAAAATTTCTTTGCTGTATAAAGAAGAAGTAGTTTTCATTATTGAAGCAACTCCTGGAATTTGAGTTTCCCTGTAGCACCATCGACCGCCAATATCAGTAGTCTTTTCAAAGCAAGTAACTGATAATCCTTCATCTTTGCAGCATTTGATTGCTGCCAACCCGCTTGGTCCGGCACCTATCACAGCTATATGCTTCGTGGAAGACATATCTATACAAAAAGAAAAAGAATATTTTAGACAGAGAAACAGAAAAAATATATTTTTAATTACAAAAATTGAAACGAAATTACATCTGTCAAAACTTATCCTCTCATAATGTAAAAAACGATTTCCTATTGTTCTTAATTTCACAGTTTTTTTTTTTTTTTAATTTTAGGATGCATTAGTTACTAAATATGGTTTTCGACTCGTTTAGTTTTGGGTTCCTTAAAAAATATCAATAACAGTGTTCCCATCTGGTATCGCTTTGAAACTGAGCTAGAATGGTGAAAGTTACCACTTTAAAGGGAGAATCGGCTGTCCTTTGTCAAATTATTATTCATATGTTTGCATGTATACATATTAACTAACTAGTATTAGTGATTCTCAGAAGACAGACAGAATACTTCCTGAGAGAGGAGGGGGCGTTAGTCAAATAATTCCTTTTATGCTTCATGTAGACATATTAACTTACTAAGATTAGTGATTTGAATTTCAACCAGAGAATCTAAATTGTTTACCTCTCTGCTCGCGCTGAATCCCTGGATCATTACATTTTAGCTTTAATACAGCTAACGAAAACGAGGATTGATAGTTACCTGGAGATGCCTCTATAGGGTACGAGACAATTGAAGAGCAGGATTAAACGTATCTTTTTTTTGATGGAATTATCTCAAAGAAGCAAATAAATATAATATGTATTTTATAGTTTTACGATTCTTAAGAAAATAACCTCTTGAGATTTAAAAAAAAATCTTACTGAAATCAAAAGTAAAATTAACAATAATCCAGTATGCATTTAAAATGACTAAAATGAAAAAGAAGAAAGATTTCAATGCGGAATATATGGAAACGAGTTTTGGCCAAAAATTTTTTTGTAGGTGTCTTTCCCCATTTTCATCAGTGTAACTCTTCATTGCGTAACACTCTGCGGGCTGAAAATTGCCTAACCTTTCATTACATTTAACAAAAACTGGCCTTGATAACGTGATTTTCCAAAAGTTCTGCCACCGACCATAGCAATTTTGGGAAAAAAAAAAAACGAAAATTCTAGTGATTGTGTTGACGAGAATGGTGCTACAGAAATTTGTTTTAAACATTTAATAATATTCAAATTTAGGCCGCGGGAAGCCTAGAGGTTAGGGTTATCGGACTCGAGAAAGGAGAGTCCTAGGTTAAATTCCTGAGACCACAAAATCCACCGAATGCATGTGGGATATGTGTTTTCACAAAATTCTATAGGCTCAAAATAGCCCGGTCAATTTAGACATAAAAATAGTGATCAAATAACAAAAATTCCGGGAAAGCTAAATTTTTGTAGGGACCTTGGGCTTACTATTACAAATAAGGTGCCAAAAGTCCCCATCGATCCCATGTGCTCTAAAAAAGTTATTCGGGGTCAAAGGTCAAAATTTTAGGTTTTTTGGATTTTTCTCAAAAACAGTAAGTTTTATCGAAAAGTACCGCAGACCAAAGTTATAGGTCTCAAAATTCTCCATAAAAATGGTCCTTATGATTTTTTTTCTCCAAGAACAAACCTTCCCAGATATTGCGTACTCTCAAAAGACAGCCAGTCCCCTCTACTTGCATGGCCTTGAATAACATCTGGCTATTCTAGTCCGTGTGGCATCGTTCACATACCCAAAGGGGCCGGACCTACTAAGGGCATGGGCGCACCCCTCAATATCGCGGAGCGCCCCCTAAGAAGCAAGAGTCCCCCTCCAAAAACTGAGAAAAATACCCCTCAAAACAACCCCCTTTTAAATGTTTTTTGAGCTCTCAAACTGTAACCACATTTCATACAATAAAACATAGTTTGGCTGGCGAGTCGCATTATTATCTTGACTTCTGACAATGTTTGGTCTTTGTGATACATTGTGAGTAAGATTTCTGGATTCTAATCTGACTCTAAGAAATCCATCTCTCTTGGTTAGACAACAAACTGTGTTTGACGCTTCTTTGTCTAATTTTACGCATCGTCTCACTGCTTTAGTATAACGTGAGGTATTGGAAATCATATAATTCAGTAGTTACGCTCTCAAGCACCATTTCTTTTAAAGTTTTATCTGATATTCCTTTTTTAAGAAGATGATCCGAGTTTTCCCACTTTTGCTTATCAAAGAACTCAAGTTGAAATCTGAAATTGTAAATTTTTGCTATACAATCGAATTTTTTAAACTCGCCAACGTACTATATTTGGATCATCAGCTCTTGTTCTGCAAACTGGTTACTTTGAGAATCTAAAAAATATAACACTAGGCATTGAGGATGACCATCATCAGAGAACTTGTTTCAAGACTGATTACGACGATCAGTTCGAAGATGGACAATGAACATGTATAATTCCAGATTTCAATTTTGAAGCAGAGAGACTGCTATGAGCTCATCGATAAGCAGAACTGGTAAAACTCGGCAGCTCCCTCTTTCAAAAAGGGGACTTCCGATAAAACTTTGAAAGAAATTGCTTGGTGGCGTACCTACTGAGTATGGTTTTCAAAACTTCACGTCATACTAAAGCAGCGAGACGATAGGTGAAATAAGAAAAAGAAGTGTCAGGTACTCAAAACCTCACATGTCATACTAATGCAGTGAGACATAGGTAAAATAAGAAAAATAAATGTCAGGTACAGTTTGCTGCCTAACCAAAAGGGATGGATTTATTCGAGTCAGATTAGAATCTAAATATTAAGCCACAATACCATTAAGCCACAATTTCAATCAAGACTGAAAATTATGAGAAGTAAAGTAGTTCAACTCGCATGCCAAACTTGTTTTATTGTAGTCAATGTGGTTACAGTTCGAGGGCTCAAAACCCATTAAAATTTCTTTAGCAACGTCTTTTGTTTCAAAGGGTGACTGATGTAGGCTGTTGCAAGCCACATTATTTTAAAATTTTTATACTTAACCTTTGTTCTCTATCATAGGTAAATTTGACATTTTGAGCCAAAGTTATCTGCTAAGTGGAGAATTAAACATTTTTTTACTAGATAAGAAATGCTTTTATTACTTAATTTTTTTTCGTATCAATGTAAGAATTAATATGAAAGCAAACTTTTACAAATCATAACTTCTAATATTTTTTTCTCTAAGTACGGAGCAACACGATGTTATTCGATTCTGACTGTATTGGTCAAATTCAAGACTCAACGCATGTGTGGAACTTTAAAATACAGTTTATTATTAAAATGATCTTATGCAATGTGTAATCTACAGAAAAAGCCTGCTCTTAAGAGCGATAACATCAAATTTCTCAAATTTTGATATTTGATGAAATTATTATAACTTTTTCCAGTTTTTATGCATTTATGGTCAACTTCGAGGCTCGAGCGACACCTCAAGATATTTTTTGCGGTCGAAATCCTTTTGTTGAACCAAATATCTCTACAAAAGGCAACTTTTCCGGGCTATTACTTAGCGTTTATCAGTTTTTGATTTTTTTCAATCCACCCTAATGAGCATGGCCAGTACTTCAAAAGTAAGTCCACCTCGAACAAGAGCGGGATTAAGTGAATCTGAATCCAGCTTTTGTTGTAAAAAACACTGCTTATTTTGTGGCGAGGAAGCGGATGAAGAGGCTGAGAAGAGCAAAACGCAGAATTATCGCAGAAAAATTTATAAATTTTCTACACTTGCATTCAAAGAATCCCTTTTAAAATTAGCTAAAGATCGTTCTGAGGTGTGTCAAAAGCTACTCTTGCACGTTTTAATTTTGAGTATGATTTAGTCGCTTCTTTATGAATTTTTCTTTCATTATTCTGCGTTTTCTTCTTCTCAGCCTCCTCATCCGCTTTACAGCCACAAAATAAGCAGTGTTTTTAAAAACAAAAGCTGGATTCAAATTCACTTAATCGCGCTACAGTACGAGTACGACTTACTTTTGAAGTACTAGCCTCTTTATCCTCACGTTGCTGCAGAGATAGAATTTTTCCGGGTGTATGATTTTCTGCAATCCACGCGAATTGTAACGGACTTTTGACTTCTTAAATAATTAGCATTCTTATAACTTCTCCCGAGACTTGCATCGATTAAAGTTGGCATTCCACAACTGCCCAGCACAACAGTTTCACCTTCAGTCAAAAGTTTATTGCAAATAAAGCGAAATTGTGACATTTTTCTTAAATATTGATCAGCACAAACAACAGTAGACGCTTGTGATAAATACGTTTATTCACTCGAACTGCATGTTTAACTCTAAAAGAAGCAGGTACGTCAGGGGTGCCCCCCCCCCCTGGAGGGATCATGGCCCAGACTGCGCCATCGAAATTTTTAGGGGGATTGTTTTGAGGGGTATTTTTTATTTGGGGGGAGGAATGCTTTTGGGGGGGATTTCCGCGAAAATGAGGGGGGGTGCGCCTTTGCTCTTAGTGGGTTGGTTGGGCACCTCTGGGAACGTGAACGATGCCACATGGACTAGAATAGCCAGATGTTATTCAAGGCCACGCGAGTAGAGGGGGATTCTGTAAATGACTGGCTGTCTTTTGAGAGTACGCAATATCTGGGAAGGTTTGGTCTTGGAGAAAAAAATCATAAGGGACCATTTTTATAGAGAATTTTGAGATCTACAACTTTGGTCTGCGGTACTTTTCGATAAAACTTACCGTTTTTGAGAAAAATCCAAAAAACCTAAAATTTTGACCTTTAACCCCGAATAACTTTTTTAGCGCACATGGGATCGATAGGGACTTTTGGCACTTTATTTGTAATGCTAAACCCGAGGTCTCTACAAAAATTTAGCTTTCCCAGAATTTTTGTTATTTCCATTGTCTAAATTGACCGGACTAAAAGTCCCATGCTTAGTAGTTGAGCAATTCATCACGAGTCGTACTTTAGAAAAATCCAGTTTAAAGTTTCACGCATGCAACGTTATTAACCAGCTCTTTACAAAACATACTACCGTTATTTTTGTAATTCATCGGTTGTTTGACAATCGGCAAGGGCAGATTGCACTGGTCGAGACCATCTTTAATCCCATCAGTTAGAGAATTGGGGATGGGATTAGATTTTTCCTGGCAGAAGGATCTTCATCTGTTGAAATCTATAGTGAGTTATGCTTAGTGTGTGAACGAACAACACACACCTTCACACCACTCAGATTTTCTTTGAGATGATTTCGATCGTTCTTCGTACTCTTCGTGCAAGATTCAGCCCCGATCTTGCACCAAGCAACTACTACTTCCTCTTACACCTGAAAAAATGGCTGAATGGACAATGATTTTAAAACAAAGACTATTTCCAGAGTTTCAATACAAACTAGTTTCCAAGGCAGCAGACTTCTTTGTGAGGGAATTAAAGTATCCACAGAGCACCGCTACAGGAAAATGTATAAGATTTGAACGGCATTTATGTGGATAAGTATCATAGATATGCACTAAAATATGTGTCAGTAAAATTTTATTTCTCCTGAGCTTATTTATATCTATGACCCAATAGACCTTTAGTTTTAAATGCGCCTTATATATAATTGTCTTGAATGATCAAAACTAAGAAATGTTGTAAATTTGGGCATTTGATGTGTCACTCATATGAAGAAGAAATGAAGGGTAAAGTTTACGATAACTTAGTATATATTCTCAAATCAATTTCCTAATTATCTATTTTTTTATAAAATTAAAACATTTTACAAATAGTAAAGTATTACAACAATGAAATTTTAGAATAATAGAGAAAACGAATTTGAAATGCATTCCTTAACAGTAAGCCAAGGAGATGAACAGATTCAATGTGAAATTTAATTCGGGAATACTTCAAAAATAATTTCAAGGGACAATTTCCCATCCAATGAATCTTCTTACTTCGGATGAAGAAAGCAGAAAACTTACGGTTATCTTCATTTGCATCCAGAGATCTTGCTAATGGCAGGAAGCAAGCGGATATACTATTCATGTTTGCGCACTAACTTATGCTCTTTGCTCTTTTCAAGGACAATGGTGGGAACAAGATTTTGAAATACTTATTTAAATTCACATCTATTGTAGCTAATTTGCTCAATAATTTCTTTAGAGATAGGGAAAATGATCTAAATTGTATTTGTCTTTCTAGCTTCAGAAGAAATTTGTTTGAATGATGTTTTACATTTTGATTTCATAGAAAACATTTTGCAATGTTCTCAAAGTTTTTGATGCAGAAAGTGAGACAGATTACCCGTTTTTATTAAAAAGTGAATCGAAAACTCTACATTCACTGTCTAAACTGGTTATACAGACATTCTTAATATACTGCATAGATATTATATATTGAATATCAATACCATTACCAATATATGTCCACATGGTCTTCGCAGAAAATTTCTATTATCTTAAATAGTCACATCATATTCATTATAGTCTCAATAAATCGAAATCAGATTTAATAGCTATCAATAGCATATTGCATAAACAATTAATACAGATTGTATAAGCAAATAAACATGCTCTTAACCATCCAATAATTAGAAGAAGAAAAAAGAGCGTCTACAAATTCTTATGAATCTCAAACTTGCTGCTCATTGGTTATAGTATATTTTCAGTAAATATATGCATTTTTAGAGTGCCACAGAAAACGTTCTTTCTAGAGTATGTGTGTTTTCAAATTCTTTTTAAAATTAAAATTATCATTTTATGTCTCACTAGTATGGTAACTCAATGCTATAATAGTTTAATGTCAAATATACTTTTCAGTAAATACCTAGAACACCCTAAAGCTATTTTTTTTAAATCAATGTGTCAGTAAGACTTTTACTGATGCTGCTTTTAAAAGTACACAAGAAGTAAATATCTCCAAACCAGAAAAAAAAAAACTTTTCTTTTAGCGATATTTTAATTAGTGGTATTTGCATCGACCTAAACTACGGATCATTTGAGACACACTCAAACTTTCATAAGAAAAGTCCTTCTGTTTAGGAAGAAAGCTGATTATTGCGTGTAAAATTTTCGGCACACTCCTTACCTGGTGGAGATAGGGTTGGTTCAAAGTATTTTTTATGTAACGGATCTTTTTGAAAATCATTTCTCCCGGCATAAGCTGAATGATTGCCGTTCTTCTGTTGCCACTCCAATAAAGATAAGAACAGAAACGTTTCAAAATAAATTTTAAACGTTTAGTTTAGATTGTATTTCATAATTCCGAATGGTATCGAGCAAAGTTTATGCAATTGTCAAATATACATAATTAGCTGTCTAATTTAAGAAAAAATATTGATGAATGGATATCTATAAGGAGTTACATGTTTATTATTAGACAAACGTAAACGTTCAATCATTTCAAACTGTAAGTGGGAAAGTGCCATACCTTCTTACTTTGTAATCAATTTCTGTCATCGATCCGTATCATTCAACTCCTGGAAATTCCAATGGCTCCGTCTAATTTATTGATCATGCTTGGAAAACTTTTATTTCGTTTGGTTATGAATGATTTCATCAACATACAACAAGTTTCAAAAGTTTTCATGCCTTTACCAATTGAAGTCACATAGGAGAGGAAAATGTTTCACCAGACTGTTAGTCTTTATATCGTATCTTTAAATGATTTTATGGTTCAAATCATGATGGAATAAAATTTTAGCTTTAATAAGGTGTTCAACGTTTTCCCCTACTATACATATTTCTACCTTAAAGCACATTAATTTCGACTTCATTAATTCTTTATCTCCTTATGCTCTCATTTTTCCTTATTGCATTAATTTCTCACTCCCAGGCTATCATATTGTTACAAATTCTGTAAATAGTAATTATTTTTGTAAATAATTTGTCGTAATCTAGCTAAATTGGGCGTTTATTAAATTATCTTTCATCTAAAATTTTTGTAGTAACGTAACCTGTAAATAGTTTCTTGTAATGAATATACAGCCCCCGTACATTCGGCTGAAGTATACGGGCCCCTCATTTCTGAATGATAAAATTTGTGAATGGAAAGAAATAGGATAACGGTCTACGATTTTCGAGAAGCATTTGGAATAGCGTGGAAAGTTTTCGATGTTTATAAATAGCCGCCGCATGATAAAAAGTCAGTCTCGTCTGAACCGTTGGGCTGAGAGCATTTATTTTGCTATGTGTATTAGCTCTGTTTATTGCGAGGCCTTTCGCTGTGTTGTTTTAAGTATTTGGATATAAATACGTGTGTAACCGTTGAGTTTACGGTGTTGAGTGATATTTGCTTAATTGCTGATGATTAATTTAGCAGTTGTTGACGATCTTTCCTGTACATAGTGTAAATAAATCTCCTGTGTTTTTCTCAAGAACTGTGTCGTCATTTCAAGAAAGTGTGAAGTTGTATCACGAACTCTTAACAATTGGCGCCCAACGTGGGGCTTCTTCAGGACTTTCTTGGAGTAAGTGTGACCTTGGACATTTTTTATCATAACGACTTTGAATTTGAACTTTATTTTTATGGTGATTACTCGCGCAATGGATGATCAATTAAAACAACTTCTTGACGCAATCAACTCTGTGAAAAATGAATTGGCGGCTAATCAAGAACAATTGAAAAGTGATTTAACGGTGCTGAAAAATGATTTAGCTTCTAACCAAGAGGAAATTAAAAACGACCTTACTTCGGTAAAGACTGTGATGGAAAATAAATTTAAGAGATAGAGCATCGAGTTGATGCTATTGAAGGAAAATTTGAGACAGTTGAAGGCCGATTCATCGCAGTGAAAAACAAAATTGAAGAAAAATTTGAAGAAAAATTGAGTACCGTTGAAGGCCGATGCAATGCTGTAGAAAATAAATTGGAAGAAGAAGATAGAAAATTTCATCAACTTAAAGAAGAGATCTTTAAAGACCTGGAAAGGAAATTGGTGACGCTTGGAAGCGGTGCTGCTGACGTTGTACACTCGACTACACGACCTTCAATTATGCTCGCCACATTTGACTGCAAATCATCATGGCAAGTGTACAAGACCCAGTTCCTAATAGTTTCCGAAGCAAATGGATGAGATTCGGTTACCAAGGCCTGTCATCTTGCAGTATCCCTAGAGGTGACGCAGCGGACATTCTTCAGACCCTTCCGGACAGACAGCGCCTGGATTTCGCCACCCTCACATCTGCGTTGGAGCTTCGCTTCGGTGAGAAGTGCCAGAAAGATTTCAGCCGACTCCAGTTGAAGTCCCGTTTCCAGAAAACCGGGGAAACCCTGCAAGAGGTAGCGGTGGACATCGAGAGATTGTCTCATTTGGCTTTTTGCGTCTGTCCTGCAAATGTTCGAGACAACCTAGCACTCAACTACTTCATCGACGGAGTTCGGAATCCTGAAATCCAGAAGGCCCTCCGGATGGCAAATGTAAACGACCTGAAATCCGCTTTGGTGTATGCGATGAGATACGAGGCCGCCCAAAAGGCAACCCGTGTGGATCACCATCTAATCCGGACTCAGGAAGCTGATGAGTCTGATTCCAGGTCGTCCCACCTCGCTGAACTTGAGAGACAACTCGGTGACTTGGTAAGACATCTGAACAGCATAACAGCCCAAAAGAAACAAGAGCAGAAGTGCTGGAAATGCGGTAGTGAAGGGCACCTGCGAAGGAGTTGTCCGACTCGCCAAGCTACGCGAGGGGAAGGAAATCACCACCACCTGAGCTATGCAGATTTCCTCTTCTAGTAGTGGCAGGGGGCCGTGGTAGCCCGATCGGTAGAGTGTCGGATTCGGGGCCGGAGGGTCCTGAGTTCGAACCTCGATGGTCGAAGATCCACCGTCGTCATTAAAGGGGACTGGGCGACGTTAAATATGCTCGTGGTCTCAATGTTCTCCAAATGAAACGATACATCTGGGGGTGCTAGCACCAGGTAGCTATTAGCTCCTGGACTAGTTGTAAATTCTCATTAACTGTTCGATCCGGTGATGGTGCTGCCATCTATCGGTATGAAAAATAATGGAGGCAAGGCACTTAGTATGCAGTCCTCGACATAAATACAGTTGTAGTCAGATGTGACTAGGAATCGGAATCGGAATAGTAGTGGCAGTAATGGAATTTCATTTACGCACATGTAAATGGGAATCCCTGCAAACTGATTGTCTTCACTGGAGCCAATGTGACAATCATTAGGACAGATGTGGCTCGTGAATTTGGATTGAAACTGTTGTGGACATCGCCACGCGTAAGTCTCCAGACACAGGTGACAAAAACGAGATTGAAGGCAAAGTGTACTTGGAAATAGTGTTTGGGAATGCCACCTACCATCACACGGCATTCGTCGCCGATATCATCGACCCCTTCATTCTTGGATTGGACTTTTTAAAGAAATATGACTTCACCCTGGACTTTAAGACTAATGAACTGCACTGGATGAGAAAAGACATAGCAACGCAGGAAATGATATAAAATCCGCTCATCAAATAATAGCCCAAACAGATTTATCGATTCTCTCAAGGTCAGAATCATTAATACCTGGCTCCATTGAAGAAAGCAATAGTTTTCGATTTGGACTCATTGAATACCACAACTTAAGCAATAACCCAAACAGAGTGCTGGTAGCGTCTACGCTTGTGGACCTTTCTAAGGATGTAATTCCTGTGAGAGTCGCCAACGTGAGTGAAAGGCCAAGGAATATCCAGAAAGGTGAAGTGTTGGCAACTTGTACTCTAGTAAACTGCATCATTAGAAGAATCAATTCCCCCGAGACTGTGTCTTCTAAATCCTTGACATCGAAGTTAATTGGGACTGCGCCATTATCGAAAGATCAAAGAACTGCTGCGGAACAATTGGTGGACGACTTCAAGCAGGTGTTTTCATCTACATGTTGGGCGTACGAATTTAACGTAGCATAGGATCTACACTGGAGAACACCCCCTATTAAACAGCATCCAAGACGACTACCGTTCGCCAAGAAGGAAGATGTTGAGACCCTCCTGAAAGAGATGCGGGTGAATGACGTCATAGAACCCTCATCCAGTCCTTGGGCCTCTCCCATCGTCTTGGTCCAAAAGAAAGATGGCTCCACCAGATTTTGTGTCGATTACCGATGGCTGAATGAAATCACCAAGAAAGACAGTTACCCTCTTCCGCGGATAGACGACACCTTGGACACTCTTTCCGGACACAAGTGGTTTTCGACCCTGGACTTGAAGAACGGCTACTGGCATGTAGAGATACATCCTGATGACCGAGAGAAGACGGCGTTTACAACTGGACAAGGCTTATGGCAGTTTAAAGTGATGCCCTTCGGCCTCTGCAATGCACCAGCTACGTTCGAGCGTCTTATGGAGGCAGTGTTAAGAGGACTCTCCTACGAATCCTGTCTGGTCTACTTAGACGATATTATAATCGTGGGACGCAGTTTCGAAGAACATCTGGTTAATCTTAGGAAGGTGTTGGAAAAGCTGAAGGAAGAAAATCTGAAGTTAAGCCCGTCCAAATGTAATTTGTTTCGCCGGGAAGTGAACTACCTTGGTCACATCATCTCTTCTGAGGGTGTACAAACCGATCCAGAAAAGGTATTTGCGGTCAAGAGTTGGAGTCGTCCTGAAAACATCCATCAGCTGCGAAGTTTCCTGGGGCTATGCACGTACTACAGGAAGTCAGTGAAGGGTTTTTCCAACATTGCACGACCTTTGCATAAGCTGACGGAGAGCAAGCAAAAGTTTAAATGGTCCAAAGAATGCGAAGATGCATTTCTACGACTGAAGCAGGCTTTAACATCAACGCCTATTCTCTCATCTCCTCAGCCTGGAAAATCCTTCATCCTCGACACTGATGCGAGCCACGAGGGCATCGGAACTGTTTTATCCCAAGAAATAGACGGCAACAAATATGTCATCGCTTACTGGAGCAAATGCTTATCAAAGTCGGAGCGAAATTACTGCGTCACCAGAAAGGAGTTACTGACCATAGTGAAAGCTGTAGAACACTTCCATCATTACCTCCACGGCAGAAAATTTCTGCTTCGGACAGATCATACCTCGTTAACTTGGCTTTTGAACTGCAAAAATCCGGAAGGCTAGATAGCCAGGTGGATACAGCGGCTCCAGAAATATGACTTGGAGATCAAGCACCGAAAAGGGATGTCTCACGGTAATGCAGACGCTTTATCAAGGAGACCCTGTCCTGAGAACAGCCATTATTGTTCCCGAATCGAGAAACAGTATGGAACGACTAGACCTACTGCCTATCAGGTGACAGTGACTTCAACATCACCAGAATCCGATCCATGGAGTGACGACCAAGTTCGAAAAGATCAACTTGAAGACCCAGATAAAACCAATTTTGGAGTTCATGGAAAGTGACAGTCGGCGACCTAGCTGGCAGGACGTGCCCATCTGCAGTCCTGCAACAAAAAGATACTGGGCTTTATGGAACTCACTCCTTTTACGTAACGGCGTACTGTACCGAAAATTGGAATCTGACGACGGTAAAACATCTAGATGGCAGTTACTACTTCCCAGATCAAGGATTTCAGATGTTCTGAAAGAAATACATAGCAGTGCGACTGGAGGACATTTTGGTGTCTGGAAAACCCTCACTAAAGTTCGAAAGCGCTTCTTCTGGAGCAAGGCGAAGGATGACGTGGAGAAGTGGTGTCATTCTTGTGACGCCTGTGCTCCCCGTAAAGGACCGAAGAAAAGAAGCAAAGAAGCAGAGAGAAGCTACATCTGGACAACGTAGGAGCTCCTTTCGAACGAATCGGGATCGACATCCTAGGTCCTCTACAAAGAACTGCTGATGGGAACAAATACATCCTTGTTTCCATCGACTATTTCACCAAATGGCCCGAAGCATATCCCATTCCAGATCAGGAAGCTACCACCGTAGCAGACTCTAGTCCAGCTTTGGATCTCGAAATATAGTACAGTAAAAATAGGGGTCGGACCCAAACATCCAAAAAAAAAAAAAAAAAAAGCTAAACCTGGTGCAAATTGTTTATTACCCTCCCAATAAGATCAGGTAAAAAGTTCCACCCGTTGTGCGTCGGGTTTTGGAATGGGGGCATCTAAAAATTGCAGTTTTGGGTATTTTTCCAGAATTTTTACAGTAAATTTAAAGTGAGAATATTATGTTATACTGAATTTAAAAGCAATAAATTAAAGGTGTTTGACCCCCAAGAGGGATGATATAACCCACCAATGCTCCCCCCCCCTATCCCCGTATTGGGACAAGAAGCTACCTTTGTTCCTGTTGGCCTACCGCAGTGCTGTCCACGAGACTACCGGATATGCCCCATCTCAGATGCTCTTCGAACGAGAGCTTCGGCTACCTTGTGATTTCGTCTTCGGTCGTCCTCCGGATGCCCCTTCATCGCCTGAGGAGTACATCCAGGATCTCCAGGCCCGGTTGGAAAATGTTCATAACTTCGCACGAGAGCGAATCAACATCTCGGCGTAGAAGATGAAGACCCGATATTACACAAGGTCTACTGGACATGAATTCAACGAAGGCGACAAGGTTTGGTTATGGAATCCCATCCGACAGAAAGGTCTTTTCACCCAAATTGCAGTCGCATTGGGATGGACCCTATAAAATCCTTAACCGACTGAATGACGTCGTAGTGAGGATTCAAAAATCACCTAATGCAAAACCTAGGGTTGTACATTATGATCGGTTAGCCCCATACTATGGCCATGGCTCATGAATATTTACGTAAACAACCATGGATGATAACATAAAAGTTGTAGATAATTTTTGCTTTTATAATATTTCTTGTTATTATTGCGTTTTCTGTGTATTACTGGTTATTATTTAATGTGTGTATTTGTGAACTTGTGATAGAAGTTTGGCACCCTTTCTGGGGATTATACTGCCCGGGACGTGCAGTCCTTAGGAAGGGGGCAATGTTACAAATTCTGCAAATAGTAATTATTTTTGTGATTAATTTGTCGTAATCTAGCTAAATTAGGCGTTTATTAAATTATCTTTCATCTAAAATTTTTGTAGTAACGTAACCTGTAAGTAGTTTCTTATAATGAATATACAGCCCCCGTACATTCGGCTGAAGTATACGGGCCCCTCATTTCTGAATGATAAAATTTGTGAATGGAAAGAAATAGGATAACGGTCTACAATTTTCGAGAAGCATTTGGAATAGCGTGGAAACTTTTCGATGTTTATAAATAGCCGCCGCATGATAAAAAGTCAGTCTCGTCTGAACCGTTGGGCTGAGAGCATTTATTTTGCTATGTGTATTAGCTCTGTTTATTGCGAGGCATTTCGCTGTGTTGTTTTAAGTATTTGGATATAAATACGTGTGTAACCGTTGAGTTTACGGTGTTGAGTGATATTTGCTTAATTGCTGATGATTAATTTAGCAGTTGTTGACGATCTTTCCTGTACATAGTGTAAATAAATCTCCTGTGTTTTTCTCAAGAACTATGTCGTCATTTCAAGAAAGTGTGAAGTTGTATCACGAACTCTTAACAATATGTACGTATCATTTTATTGTTTTAGCTTTTATGACTTTTTGTTTTCCTGGTCGCTTAAAACTGACTGACAAACTGTCATATATCAAATAAAATTTCGTTTCTAAAACATCAAGACTTTCTGAGCCTTTACGAATTTGCAGTTCAAAAACCTACTATTGGTAATGAACGCGTTACTGAGTTGAGGGTCTAGTGCATAGAGTAAGATAGGACTTTTACATTAGCTGAATTAATGTTTAACCTTGTTAAATGTATGTTTTATTATGTTTTAACTCTGTTAATTGTTCAGAAACTTTTTGATTATTGCAGTATCGTTGAATTATAAATATAAATGAATAAAAATTAAAAAAAAAAAAAATACTACACATCAAGTAAAATAAAAAAATAATAATCTCTCTCAAACATTTCTTACTCTATCAGTTTCCCGTGAATTTAAGCTCTGTTTCAAAATAGTTACTAAACAAATGAGGATGACAATTTTGATCGGTTTGAATTTTAAATTACAGCTGAAATTCAAATTATCACATGATATTGTCGTAACGCGTGGTGTAGTTATTTTTCCTTTCAAAATAATTAGAGAGTAAATTTTCTTGCGAAATATCTTTACATGATTGGCAATAGTTAAGGCATACATTTTTTTAAACCTTTGAAAACTGAAAACTGTTATGACATTTGTGTGTGTGTGTGTGTTTTTTTTTTTTTTTAAATTTTCGTCATCTTCGTTTCTCCTCTTTCATCTGAAACAAATCACCACTGTTCGTATTCTCTTTTGCTGAATTAGGTAACCCTATATTACTAAGTTAGCTCCATTATTGCAATATAGTTATTTTTCTTCAAGTCGTTACTTCAAAACACTTGTATCCAATTTTCATCTTGATTTGTGCTAATGTGCGGTATTTTTTCTTTCTGTAGATCCTATAAAGTAGTCAACTTTAACATGCGTCCATTTTTTCCATAATGGGGAGTAAACTCCGGTATTTAAGGGTAGCCAGGCATTCCCCCTCCCCCCCCCCCCGGGAATTTTTTTTTTCTATGTAGAAGTAGCGGAGGGTTAAAAGACGTCAGGTTACTTGACTTTTCTCCACTTCACCTTACCTTTTTCGCTTACTCAGGTAGTTTGAAAATATTCAGATGCCTTACTTTCAATTTTCCTCTTTCTGTATTTTCAATTCATTATGTAGCAATAAAACTTCTCCGCAGTCAATGCAAAATGAACAAAAGGAAACGCTACAAAGAGTGTAACTACTAGCTGTAATTTCGTCACTTTGTAAACTAGAATCGAAAAGTGTGAAGGAGGAAATAAAAGAAAACCTATAAAATGTAAGCTGTATGAAGAGAAGAGAAGAAAGGGCTAAGTGCAACAAGAGTGAAATGAAGCAAAAGTCGGATATGCTGAAAAACCGACGAATCCGAAAAAGAATAACTAATGAGATAAGAAATGTTTTTTTTAAAATTCAATTATAATCGATTTTATAGTTGTAAACTTACATTTCTCGGTTTTTACCTCTTTATCTCTCTTTCGTTCCTTTTTCTCTTCTTATTAAGACCATAGTGTGAACTCCTTATGCACTGCAAAGCTGCAGACATACTGCATTTACTTCAATGCGTAAAGCATTAATACAGTTTCGCCGATAATTTCCGAAGTAGTGCAAAAATATGTGGTGGAAAGTAAACTTCCTAACCAGAGCACTACTAGTGCTTAAGCCCCCGATCGCAGCGCGATCCAGGGCTTTAACTATTTTCGAGAGACAAACTTTACTCTTCATATCCATCTTAAATGCAGTTTGCAAATTTTAGCAGCAGATGCGTAGAACTAGCATGCAACGTGGAATTGTATTATTGTTTGCACTATTGACATTTTTTAGGGAAAAAAAATTTAATTCATGTACATGCATGCATAAACGAAGGTCATGCTTTTTAAAATTATTCATCACATTAGTAATAATGAAAAAGGTTTAAAATTTTTTTCACTGAATTTCAAGGAACAAACTTGGGGCGCCCTTAAAATGGAGAATTGAATTATAATTGGCATTGAATTATTGCATAGTTGAATAATTGACATTGAATATAAATATCACATTGTTATTATAATTACCTTTACAGAAATTATTATTGCGAATTCTAGCAAAGCTGGTTACATTTTCACGTCTCTTTATAGTGATACATCTTCAAATGTTTGACTGTTACATAACAGCGAAAAAATTAATCGGAGAATAGCCTATAATTTTTTCTAATCCTCTAGTTTTTGACGGATACTAATGCATCTATAAAATCTGCATATCTTCTTGTACTTTAAATTTAATGGCTTTAGCTCGCTTGACTGCTCAAGCCCGCTTATTGGAAGATGTTAGCAAGGATAAGATAATTATGAAGAGATGAAATAGGCATTGGTATTTATTTCATTCTGAAGCCAGTGCACTATGAGTTTGTATGCTATGAGGTTCTTTTTTGTAATATTCATTTTGAAATGTATTTAGCGCCGGAATACGAACCATTTGCCTATTGCATTATAGAATTGACAATTTTATTGAATGAACAAATGTTTTACTTTTTGTGTATGAAAAAAATAATGATTATAGCAAAAGTATAATCATTATAAAATGCTCTATTCATACATTGTAGACTCCTTTTACATTATGAATAGAGAATATTAAAGTTCAAACAAAATAGTTATTATAACTATCCTTATTCTATCCTTAAAACAAGAACCAATATCAATCAACACCGTCAAGTAACTTATTAAATGTTTTAATATTATATAAAGCAGGTCATGAAATAAATCTTGTTCCAAGATTAACTGCTTTTTTTAATATTTTATGCATTTTTTCCCGCTTAATGACCTAAACACCATGTATTTATATTGTATAGGAAAAGTAGAAGATTTTTTAGAAAACAATTCGTTTGAATTCAAATAAAAAATTGGCAACAATCAACTTTTGCTCTGAATGCAGACTATACAGTGTAGATTTTGGATTTGAAACCGTACATATGTATTATTGTACGTAAGTTCATATAACCCCTGGACAAAAGCTATTTGATGGAAACATTTTTAAGACACTGTTAAATATATGGTTCAATATTTCACCAGTTTAAGAGTGCTTTTACAAATACAACGATGTTAGCGAAATGGTGAATTAATTTAATGGTGAACGGTTTCTCAATGGGGGGGGGGGGGGGGAACTATAAAAGACGAAAATTTAATTTTCAAAATGTGGCTGTTATTTTTATATATTCTTATTAAACACGTTTTTATCGTTAAGATCATTTTCAAATGAATTCTCATTTGATGCATACAGTAATTTAATTTAGATTTCCTCGCATTCAGAGAGTTTAATTTGAGGAAAAAGCTCACTCTTAATTGAAACTCTGCGAACAACCTTTTCCCTCTGAATGTCATTAATTGAAGCATTACATTGAACGCTGTTGCGTTGATACTAAACCACGTAAATGGATGAAAATACACGTAAATGCACTTTATTACAATTTGCATTTCTATTTAGAAGTGAACACATTCCTTACGTTGTAAGTATATCTGTATAAAGATTATCATGTATAATTTATGTACTTCACTCATGATAACTTTTGAAAGGTTTTCCGAGGGATTGGGTCCATAAAATGTGTCAAACATTTTTTCAAACACATCATAACGTTCAAAAATTCAAAATCACAATGAAATTCTATCATGGAACTTTGTGCCGGAGATAAAAATAGAAACCGCAAGTTTCTGTCTTTAATCCAAGTAGTCAAAGCATTAATGCGTAACATTAAGAAAAATGACGACATAAAATGTCACTAGTTTAAAATAGAATCATATTCACCATGTAAGATCTAGAAGTTTTTTCTTCAGCTAAGATTTACTCGTCCGTCATAAGCAGTCTGAGTCAAACTAAGATTTTGGTTAATTGTAAAAATTCGCTGATCGAAATAATTTTTACTGAACAATAAATATGGTGCATCCTCTTGAAGATCTATAGATTATTAGGAATTTCGATGAACCGTTGAACTTTTACTTTTAACCGTGCAAAACAGATTTTGGAGAAAGTGAAAGCTATGAAGGTTAAATTAGAAGAGTATCGTTCTCATTTCAGAATAGATAACAACAAAAATAAATTGCAAAATATTTTAAGACTCTTCAAAATTCTATAAACGAAACGGGAAGGATCCTCAACAAGAGTAGATGATCAAAAATAATTTAGTGTAAGCAGATAGCAGTATTATATCCATATAATTCCGTAACTAAATTTTTGTCATACGTTTAATTAAGGTTTTGTTTTTTTATCAATTAGTTAAATGTAATATACTAACTGTATATACACTGCAGAAAACATTATTTTTTCATCAGAGAAAAGCAATATAGAGTCAAGAACTTGCTTATATGGTGAAAAAAAAACATCAATAAAGTTTTACATGCATGATACTTGCAACAATGCCAGTAACTTTGTGAAAATAAGTTAAGTTCGTACAACATGTATGTAAACAAAGGTGTAGTTGAGGAGGATATTATCGTAACATCTTTTCCGGTGCTGCCTAGTGTAATTTTAGCATGCATTCTCAAAAATCACATATGTTCATTATCATCTCGAAGTTTTAATGATCATAATGCTTAATCATTACGAAAAGTCACATTATAGTACTTATTAATTGAGGTGGGTGGCCCAAACCGGGTAGGCCTTCGTATGCCCCCCCCCCATGGTGTGTAAGCGGCGATGCATACGTATGCCATGTTTAGCCGAACACTCCCGAGTTTTTATCAGTCCCAGCGAAGCAGCAGTGAAGCGGTAAAGCGCAACCAGGCCTAAAATTACAAAAAAGATACATTTCTAAAAAAAAAAAGAAGTTTTGAACTTGTGATTAGTCGAAGACCAGTTTATTTATTTATTTATTTTTTTTTTATTGTCAATAATATTACGTTATTCTGCCACCATCCACCTACAAACTACGATAGTCATTTCGTTTGTTTCTTTTTTAAATTTAAAGGTTATAATTATTGAAATAAAAAACGTGCCTTCGGGTAAAGCGGGTATACGATTTAATCATATATTTATTTATAATTTCTTGACACATGTGTTGACTTAGATTCTCTATTTCAATAGGATAAGTATAACTTTAAAAAGTTTTTTTTTTTTTTTTTTTGGATGTCTATTAATTAGTATATTAATTTAATCAGTTATTTCTTCATGTTTTGAAAACAAATGTGCTGACTTTAAATTGAATAAATACAACTTTCTTACATATTTTTTATGGCAGGTAGCTAGTCAGTTATTTTAATCATTTATAACTTCATATTTGAGTGGCAAATGCACCAAATAACAATTTGTTCAGCATACCCGCTTTGGGCCCCCTGGTAGGGCAAAGCGGGTTTTTCAAGTGTTCGTAATGTTTGATAATACAAAAATCACTTTTTATTTTGAAGTACAAGAACCCTGCTGGGAAATAAAACCGAAATTGTTACGATAAAAATCTAAAAACTACATTTTTTTTAAGCGTTCTTCGAAAACCTACCCGCTTTGGGTCACCCTCCCCTATGTTTTTGCCTTTTCAATCTTGATTGAAATAAAAGCAATAATTGTTTTTGATTTTTATATTATATTCTAGTATTATACCATCAGATATTTTATTCTTAAAAATTTTACTAGTGCATTTTGACAACATATATTTTGGAAATAGTACGAATTTATTCTAATACGTTTCATTAAGTTTTACTTACTTGAGATGTACTAGAGAACACTTTCAAAAGTTTTAAATTTTTTTTAAAAGAAAAAAAACTTTTAAAAAAGTACTATTAATCGTGGTTTGGCATTTATTAAATCCAAGTTAAACATCGTAAATGAACGTCAATTCATTTTTCGAAAAGAAATATTTTGCCAGTTGCAATTTCAATTATAATCCAAGAGCTAGTTTAAAATATTTAACAAACTAAAATATCTTACCTTCAACGCGGGGGTAAATCCTCGACAATGATCATTGAAGGTATCGTTCTACAAGAGTGGAGTTATGCTTGACCAAACCACCTTTACGTATTTCTAAACGTCTTAAATGTTGAAAAAAAAATCTTCTAAGAAAGGGAGAGTTAATTCGTTAAGTGGAACAGGTATTAACCGAAGCGTGAATTGTTCGTTTGCGGACTGGTTTTTCCTTATATTACGCAAAAAAAAACGGCAACTGCGGTTGGTGATTTTACGCTATTTTAAGCCCAATAATATGTAAGAGATGACGAAAAAAAAAAAAAAAACTACGGCCAAATAAATGAGGGACATTCTTTTCCGTTTGAACTGGTACCCTCAATTATGAAATAGTTAGTGTAAAATTAAAATTGACGTGAATAAGTTATTGCATTGATAAAGTATATTATGTACTAATGTAGACTGAAATTCAATTACGTACGTACGTATTAATATTTTTGTCAGTCATTTTTAAAACAAAGCAAATAGATGAAGTATGAAATGAATGGATATATTCGCGTAATGCTTGGTCAACCAAAGCGATGTTGGCCTAAGAAAGTGTATCTTTTAATTCATCTCGCATTTGACGCTTAAATAACCAATTAAATGCCTATGATTTCTTTTACTGAAAATATGCGCGGATGATTTACTTATTTAAATTATTTTAGGGCAATTAATTTAATTATAATTTTTATAACAATGGTTTTAATAACGCTAGATAATAGAGTAACTTTTATTTTACACTATTTTAAGCGCAATAACGTGTAACAGATTAAAAAAAAAACTATGTCCAAGTGAATGAGACACATTCTGTTTCATTTCAACTAGTACCCTCAATTATGAAATTGTTAGTTCATAGGTTAAATTAATGGGTTGATAACGTAAAATATATTAATGTCAATTGAAACTTACTACGTACGTATTGGCTAATTCCATATCAAATTGATCAAAAAAGTAAGATTTTCAAGCTAACCTCTTCCGATTTTTCTAAAATTTGCTACAGAGATAGTGTTTGGTAATAAATGTAAAAACCGAAACCTTTAGATTTTTAATACAAATCTTCTTTGATTGGGGGTCATTACAATAAAACGAATTTCGGTAGACGGAGTAGCTTTTGAACACATATAACTTTTGTTCTAATTGCACTACATGCAAAAACGTGATACCATTTTCAAGCTCTTAAAATGCGCTTTAAGATGATTTATTACATGATACAAAAATGCAATCTTAAATTTTGAAGGTCATTCAAAATTACCTTTGACCTTGAATATTTCCGAAAGTTATTATTTAAAAAATCTGAAAACAATATATATTATACACAATCCTCTGTTCCTCTGTATACACAATCCCTGTGTTCCTCAATTGTGCCAAGTTTCGTGTTGGGACAACTAGGGAATCGGCTATAATTTAGAAGTTTCATGCAACGGATGTTTGACGATAAATTGAAACATAATGCTATAGCAACGTTTGGCAGATGATAAACTAGAAATGTATAACAATTTTAAAATTATATTTGCTCTTTTTTAAATATCGTCTGCAAATTGACTTACAGATGCTATTTTCCCTGTCTGCGATGGGTGGTCTCGGGTTCAAATCCCGGCTCGGGCATGGATGTTTTCTCTCCTGTCCTTCCTTTGTGTGGATGTGTTGTTATACTGTGAATGGTTGCCTACCCTATTAACGGGTCCCTATGGCATGTGTGTATAGTGGAAGTCGGACTTCACACCAAATTACAGTACAGTTGGAAAAGTGAAGCAGCGCACTCCAAAATGCCAGCCTTGCTGGCACAAGACAACAACAAGGTTTTCATCCCGATGAGTTGAATCAACTTTTTAGTTGAGTCAACTCTTCGGGGCATTGCCAAGCGTTCTCTCTACACACGAGTAAATTTGTTGAGTACACTCGGTTCAGTTTTAACAGTGTTGTGGAGTATTTTTAGAAGAAAAATTGAATCTATGAAGTTACCTCGTGTGAAGACAATGGAATACTCCAGTCAAAGAGTTAACAAGCAACTGTATTGAAAAGTTGATTCAACTAACCGGCTCGTGTTTATAAAGTCCTAATAGAATGCTACAAGTAATAAAGTCCTTTTAGAACTTACTTTACCTAAACATGTGATCGCATTGCATTTTAGTCTGTTGTAAGCAAAGGCGACCCAAACTTTTAATTTTTAGGAGGTCAGAAATTTTTAATTTGCTGAATGGAACTTCAAATTTCGCAGAATGATCATAAGTTTGCCAAAAAGTACTCCAAATTTTGCCGAATGATGATAATTTTGCTGAGTCATCAGACAAAATTTGTTGAATAAGGACATTTTTGGAAGCTCATATTGGCCTCCCGTGATTTTCCATCGAGGCGCACCTTGGTTGTAATCCTTTTCATCTGCCATAAAATTGCGGGCGTGAAGACTTGAAACCAAGTGCTCAAGTGCAGAAACTGGAAGGAGATATAAAATTGCAGAAGCAGAAAACAACCTAGCAAAACATTGTCAAGAAAAAGTATATAACTGTTAAGTTTGACTGCATGGATAACTTGTATAATTATTTTATGTAATTTTCTCATTGTACATCACATTGAATGAATTTTTCATTTTTCTAACGTTGTATTATCAGCATGATTATGACAAATTCGGGCCTGCGTATTTGACTTTCAATTGGTGGCAATGGATTTTTAGCCACTCGGAGTAACATTAAAGTTGAAATTATGCATGATCCCAGTGTTGTCCCAAAATGAAACTTGGCACAAATAAAGAAAACAACAGTTTATACAAAGTATTTTTTTTTTCAGATTTTTAAAATTATAACTTTTGGAAATATTCAAGGTCAAAGTTCAATTCAAATGACTATCAAAATGAAAAATTGTTAAATTATGCATGACCCTAGTGTTGTCCCAACATGAAACTTGGCACAAATAAAGAAAATAATAGTGTATACAAATTTTTTTTTTTTTCAGATTTTTAAAACAATAACTTTGGGAAATACTCAAGGTCAAAGGTCAATTCAAATGACCTTCAAAATGAAAAATTGTATTTTTGTATCATGTAATACATCGTTCTGAAGCTCTTAATGTAAACTTTCAAAATATATAAAGTTCAAGTTTCTAACTTTATTTGTTCCAGAGTTATTCTCATGCATCTATGAGCCGGTGGAGCAAAACATTAAAATTTCCACCCCTTATCTCTAAAAACCTACAACATCTAGAGGGTCAAAATTTGTTTTTTCATACCACTTAGTAAATGGGTATGAACGTGCAAAATAGGGTTATAATCTGTCAGCACTCACTTTTTAGGTGTGTGAGTTGACATGGAATGAGCCTATTAACCTTTTTTGACAGTTATTTCTGAAGCAACAAATAGCGACAGATGACAAAAGAAAAAAAAAAAACCTACGTTCATGTAAATAAGAAATATTACGTGCATTCTGTTTGAGCTAGTAACCTCAATTATGAAATAGTTGGTGGAGAATTAAAATTAGTATGAATAAGTTATTGGATTGATGAAATATAATATATTAATTTAGACTGAAGATTACTAGGCACCTACTGATTAATATTCTTTTCAGTGATTTGCAAAACAAAAATTAGTTATAGTATGTACATGAAGTAAGTGATAGACGCTAAGTTATTCGTAGGAATCGGTCGATCAAAGCGGTGTTTATTACCTGAGTAATTTGCTCTTTCTAAGTATGTTGTACTTTACGCTTTAGTGATCAAATTCCGTGGCTGACGCGAGTGAAAATATTTCTGGACTTCTTCTGTTGTATTTAAATTATTTCACCGTTGTTAAAAAAATTATAATAAGATTGGACTTTTATGAAGAAGCGTTTTTAAAACTGGGACATACATCAAATAAAAAAGAACACTTTAGTGAATTTAGGTAAATTATCGTTCTACCTAAATTGAAAATATGGCTCAGTATATAACTATTTAATAATGTGCTATCCATAAATGATGTCACGCATTTTTTTCAATATATTTGACCAGAATCCCCCCCCCCCAACCTTTTTTTTAGTAAGTGTCACTTCTTCCCCCTTCTCCTTCTCATTTGTTACGCTATATTACATAAAAATATTGTTATAAAAATGTTTATATTTCGACTAAAACGTGTGATTTCACACTTCCTATTGCACAAATCACGCAATTTCGAAAAACCCTCCTCTGAGGAAGCGTGATATCGTTTGTGAGCGACCCCTAATGCCATTTTTTATTCGATTATGATGTTGAGACGTTATAGACTGGCAATTCGCAGAAATTATAACGGTGTATAAAATTTATCTGGAAGAATAACAAAGTTTCGCAGAAACTTCTTACTAATAAATGGACTAGTAAAGTCTATTGCATTCTTTACCTGTAATTTAGCCATTTTGTTTTTTTTTTACTTCTTTTTACAAAAAAGGAAGTATTGTATTCGTAAAAAAAATTTCACTCAAAAATCGACCTTAATTTCCATTTTACTCATACCCGAATGAATATTGAGTTTTTTTTTTTCGACTCGACCACACGTGGATAAGTGCCGAAGAACGTATAGACACGAGAAATATTCATAATGACGATTCCCGAGTTAATTACAACGAATTTTCTACGTCTGTATGTATGTGCGTATGTATGTCGCATAACTCAAGAACGGCAAGTCCTAGAAAGTTGAAATTTGGTACGTAGACTCCTAGTGGGTTCTAGTTGTGCACATCCCCTTTTGGTTACATTCGGGTGTTTTTAAAGGGGTCTTTTGCCGCTTTTTGGGGAAAATCATTGTTAATTTCGATGTAAACTCAAGTGGTGTTATAATTTGGCGGACACTTGGCGATATATCGTCAGTCTTTTGGTCGCCAAGTTTTGTCGCCCACTTGGCATCAAATTTGGCGATTTTTTTTTAAAAATCTGATTTCAATTTTGCCACTGTTGGTGATATTTGGAGAGTAAACTATTGAATCACATTAAAATTGCCAGTAATGGGGAAATGACATTAAATTGGGGTAAAAGGAAGTCATGTGATGAACACATCAGCTCGTTTGTTTTTCAATCTTTTTTGTTTTTACTATTCCGAAAATATATTACTCCTTTATATTTGACTGAACAAAATCCAATTTTTAACTTTTAGGGTAAATGACTAGTTATAGGCACCGCTTAGGTTTTCTTTATACATGTAATTGTTGTTGAACTTCGATGTTGTAGTTCTAGCTCATGGGAAAAACAACTTCCACGGTGTTATAAATTAGAAATTGCTCTTTTATAGCTGTGAAAGTTTTTTTAATTTTTAACCGATTTATACATATTTTTAAATGAATTGGAAGGCATCGGGTTGACCAGTTATGGCCCCACTCGTTCAGTTACAGGAATACTAAGAACTAGTAATGATCATGCTAACTAAATTCAGTTATTTTTAGGTACACGAAAAAAGTATTCAACATCATTCAAAAACTTTTTTTCTTACAGCATAATCAAATTTCAATTTAGCGATTCAAGAAACATTAAAATTAAAAAATGGATAACTGACAAATTGCTTTTGAAAGGTTCGTCTGAACAACGAAAGCAATATTAATTAAACAAATAAAATAAATAGAATCATTCTTATTACGTCAAAGGACAGAAAGCTACATGTTACATTTAGCACAAAAGTTTAAATTCAACAAAAATTTTAACAAGGGAAATTTAGTGGTGCATTAGAATATGACATGAGATACATGAAGTATTTTTTTGCTTTTGCTGACTGTAAGTTTTATAATGTCATGTCTTTACTTCTTCTCAATTAAATTTAAGGTACGAACTGGCCAGAAATTTCTATTTAAATCAAACAATTAGTCTTTATATGAGTATCGAATGTAGTATTTACTGAAATATGTCGTGGGAAGAAGTAACGGTAATCTTAATTTTTCACAGAAAAATAATTTTCTTTTAAATTCTTCCCACTAGTGATTGAACTTTCCAATATAATTGCATTCCAGTTCTTTATCTTAGTATGTACATTCTAAATTCAAAAAATCTTGATCTAAATCTTGAGTATCAACATTTAGATCCGCAACTTCGTTTCCTTCTTGTATTCAGTGATATTCGGCCTTTATCGTTTCTTCCTTTATTAAAGTTTAGAACAGATTTCTTTCAACAGAAATTGTTAAGGAAGTATCATTTGTATTCTTAGATACGGAATGGCAATTATAGTCGAACTATTTCAGAAAATCTTTGGTTCATGACAGCTATGCTATATGTAAAAGGAACTTTCATCGTTTTTCATACCCAAAGCCGGACATTTTTTTCAGATTCAAAACAATCGCACCTACTTTATTCAGCCGTTTTTGCTTCTCCTAATTAAGACTTTAAGACACATAACATAAAAATACATTTTTTTCTTGAACTGAGAGCATGTGAATTCAGGAATTCACTAGAAGCAACTCTGTCAGTTGGCTGAAAAAATAAACTAAATTGCTAGGCGGGCTTAAATCAAGCCACTATGCCTCGAAGGGTTAAAACGTCATGCAATGGGTATTTATTGCGTTTTATTACACTTATGTTCATGTTTTTATATCTGTATTTAACACTTAATCAGCTATCGGTAGCACACAGATAAGGAAGTTCTTTGCTTTTACGCAAGCGTGAACCATTTAAAATGATTTTGAGATTTTTAAAGTTCCTATGCCCTCTTGCAAGTTTTTAATGGTGCTTCTATTCTCTCCCATGCTGAGAATATTGCTTCTCTAGCTCCTTCCCAAGTATGGGGTCCTTGCAGACGATACTGATATGGTGTGCACGGTCCAAAGTAGCAGAGGTAGGCAAGTTTTGGATCTTTTAAAGCCATTTTCCACAAATTGGGCTTAGCTCCAAATTCGGAACATATTTCGTCCATATATGAAATCCAAAAAACCTGGATTGTATGTCTAAGGGATGGAACAAATTTATCTCTATTTTGGCGGTGTCGCTTGCTAATTTCGATTTCCATGTCGTGTTTGGACGGAAGTTTGATTTTCTTCAGCATCAATTGCACAAACCAACGGCTCTGGGCCTCAGCGATAGGAAACATTGCACCTAATGGCTGTACCAGTGCAATAAAAGCTAAGGATGGGTGCTGTAATTGTGGTGGAAACACAAATTTATATAGTTCAACACTGTTTTCTGAAACCTGAAAAAGAAAAATATTGTACAAATGTAGTTACTGCAATAAACTACAAAGATTTTATGAAGTATTTTAGTAGTATGCGAACATTATGGTGAAAGGGTATTGCGCTTTAAAATTTGTTCTGGTTTATAACTAAATTCAGCCATTACGTTATGCATGAATGATAAAACAACGCATTATCTTTCTTATTATTATTGTTTTTTTTATTATAGCTCTTGTTCCTTAATTTTATACCAGCTGCATTGCCCGGCGTTGCACGGTCTACCGCGAAAAAAAATTGTGTCAAGTGACGCATGTTCTACAGTCAGGTTCAAATGGAAGGGAAAAAATAGTGTACAAATTCCCAATCAACGTGTAGAAAAGAGTAATTTCATGACTAAAAATTTAAATTTAGACCTCTTTGGATTTGTTTTAAGTTCAATAATTCAGTCATTGTTATTGACAGGCATAAACATTCCGTTTCATGAATTTTCTGGCTAAAACCACCTAAAGGGGTTTTAGCCAGGTTTTAAGGTGGGTCCCCCACTAAGGCGAAAAAATCTCCATGTGAATTCCTGAGCATCAACGCACCTCTGGGCCAAATTTGGCAAAGATTGTAAACAAAGTTTGTGAACTGTAGATTTGCATGAAAAAACCACCCCGTGGCGTGTCCCCCCCATAACGAGGAGAAAATCCCCCTATGACAACTCCTGTGCCGAATTTGGCAAAAATCCGACGAAAACTGGATTTGTATAAGGAACATACACACTCACCCACACCAACACACACAAATAAACTTCGATATTTATATACATAGATTATTTTCACAATACATTTTAATAACTAATACACTTTTTAAATACCATTATGAAATATGACTACGAAGCAATTATGTTTTTCTTTTATCTTTGAAAAATTTCTACTACCGGCATTCTGGTATCACTGTTGGAAAAAATACCTAATATCAGTATTGCATTTTGGGTTCGTATAGCTATCACTACTGACGACCCTTTAACTAGGCTTAACAATGAGGATTATATTGTATTATGACTGCTAAGTGAACTTAATTTAAGTCTTCTTCCTTATTTGTGTTTAAACGGTAGCATGCAAGCATAATTATTTTTCAAATTTATGTAGATTTTCCTAGAGTGAATCAGTGATTAAAATGCTTAGATGTTTTTTGTGTTGAGCAATACTTTTTTTTTTCTATTTTCTTTTTAGGGAATTAGGTAAAGCAAGTAGATAAGGTTGAAGACAATACAATGCCTAGCAAAAGGACAGTAAAAAGTAACAGTTTTTAAAAAACTCTCTCTCTCTCTCTCTCTCTCTATATATATATATATATATATATATATATATATATATATATATATATATATATATATATATATATATATATATATATATATATATATCATGATTTTTCATTTTGCAATGGAAGTAAATGTTAATTTTAAAAAAATCACTAACCTAATTTGGACTGTTAACTATCCACCAGATTTTTATCAGCAAAAGTAACAATTATGTTAAATTAAGCCACACTACTAAAGTTGACAGAAAGGGAGCAATAAAGTTGCTTTTATTTTGAGAAAAAATATTTATTTCTATAGTTATGTACTTTCCTGCGAGTTGGTTCTCATAAAATAAGGTCATCTACTTTAAAACTGATTTTTTTTTTTAAATTAAAAAACTCATTTTACCAAATAATGTTATTAAAATCTTTTTACCACCGAAACGACAGTATTCTCTTATAGAGAAGAAAAACACAAAGCATTTTAAAATTTAATGCACATTTTAAAAACATGCACTACGCATGCCAAAACTTACAAGGACAGCCTGAACCTGAGTGTTTGTTAATCAAGGTGCGCCTAAAAATTGCTATCAAACTTCGGCCTGAGCCAATCCAGCACAGAAATCTTTAACACCGGAATGTCTCCTCTTTTTCAGTAGACACGATTACTTGTTGCTTTTACTTTACTGCTGTTGCTGTCCAATTCTTTTTGAGGTCCACCAACCTCCACGAGTGGCTGCTCTTCCTCGTGGTTGTGGAGGTGGCTCCTCCTCTGACTCCTAGTCCGCGTTCATGTAATTCAGAGTCGAATTTATTTGTACCCGACCCTGTCAACGATACACAATCCTCTTGTGACAAAAACAGCATCTAGCACACAGTATCCTGCATCCAGCACACAACATCCTGCATCCCACGCACACCATCAATGCCTGGGGCTGAATTTTTAGGTTTGGATGCTAGATGTTGTGTACTGGATTTTGTTTTTGGGGGGAAGGGGGAAGGAAGAACTTTTCGTTCCCAAAACGTTACCTTGCAAAACAAGTAGAACTTTATGGACCAAAAATATAACATAAATTACTGGTATAACATACGATATTTTAGTATTAATCTAAATATAGGTTAGATTAGGAAAAATTTCAAGAGGCATTAAAAAGAAATGAAGTAATGTGTTCTACCATATTAATTACCTTACCTTGAAAATAGTTTCATCCACAAATGGAAATTTTATTTCATATCCTGTTGCCATTATAACTGCATCAATGTTGTGTTCTTCATCTTCACCTTCAAATATCACACCTTGCTTAGTAAACTTTTTAACATTTTGCTTTATAACAACTCTGCCACTGAGAATGCAGTTTGGGAGTGCATCATTTATGGTAGGATGTGCAGATAAAACTCGATGTTTCGGTTTCAAACCATATTTTGCGTGGTCAAATTTAAAATTTAACAAATATTCCAACGCGAAATTTGCAAAATTAAAAAAGTTATAATGCCTTAGGATCTCAAATACTCTCTTCTGCAAAAAAACATCATATGGCATTCCATTGGGTCCTATCCTTGAAAATATCCAACTTCCTTTCCGACTGCTAAGATATAACTGAAATAATAAAACAGTCAATATTATATCGGTTTACAAACTATTTTTTATTTATTTTGAAGTATTTGTAGCATAAAAAATGACTCAAATTAGTTTCATTCACAGCTTTTTTCTCCTGTAGGAGATTTTCAGATAAAAATAACGATTTGTTGGAAATACAGCAATGAGCTGCGACTGTCAGCATTAAATGCTGTTTGAAATTTTTAACAGCCAGGTACTTTGGTGTAATAGCTCAGTTTATCTATTTATTAGCATTATTACCTATTTATTAGCACTTACAAGTTATTTTTTTATTGATTGATTCTTGTTCGCATCTTTTGTTTTTCTACAATAAAGATTAAGTAACCGATGCAGGGTTCAACTTAGGAACATAGGTCACCTATGCGCTGTTACGTTGAGCTATCTAGAAACTTCAATTACAAAATAATATATTAAGGAGGCACTTAAAAAATTTGTTGACAAACGAGCTATTCATAAATTCAGCATTTGCTCAAATTGCTGCATTTCAGGAAAACTATTTTTTGAGCCTGTTACCTCAACCAGATCTACACTGTAAAAAAATTCCGAAACGTTACTGGTTATTTCCGTGGAACGTTTCGGGATTTCAGAGGTTTTCACCTATTTCCCCGCAAAATCAAGTATCTTCACAAAAAAGTTTCCTGCATTGCTAAAAGATGCACTTATGCAGACTTTTCACTGGTGTGAAAAATGTTTTTTGCTACCAGTTTAAAGGTTGACTGAGCGTGTTTATTAAGTGTATCAGCTTTAGTTTAATTACAGTCCGTCTGGATTCACTAAGCTCCCAATGGAAGCAAATAAGTCACAGGATAGCTGCAGTTTTGCGAGGCAGGAATTGCAAACAAAGAATATGTTTGGTTCTTGCTTGCAATTATTCGCTTAGTTTTGGCCATGATTGCGCTAATGCTTCAGGAGCTTTCTTGGTAAACCAGGAAGGTTATAATCAAATACATTAAACCTATTCAAATTTTGTAGAAGGTTCACGACTGGCTTTAACAGGGGAGATTTCCCAGCATTTCAGGAAGGTTACACACTTTTATCGGAAAACATTTCTGGTTTTTGTTGTTGTGTTGTTGTTTACAATCCTTCATTGATCCAGCGGCAGCTAGATCAGATTCATGATGCCATGAACCCTAGCGAAGTCAAGCACCAGTAGTGGGCTAGCACAGACATCTGCCAGAGTGAACCCCAAACAATTAAGGATGTGGTCGGGGGATGCCGGTTTCAGATTGCATTTGCTGCACAAAGAGAAGATCTTACACCCAGAGTCGAAACTCATGTTCTTCAGATAACCACCTATGAGTCTCGAGACGGCCGTTTGATCATGTCTGTCACCCTCGAAATCTAACCAGCCTCCCGGGGTCTTCCTGCGTTACCAGGGATGGGCGGGAGGGGTGATCCAAACTTGCCTGTCTCCTTGTTTCTTCATCGAGAAAATTTCCTTATAAGTTAATGTGAAGTCCTTGTTGGGCAACTCTGAACAACCTCTTTTAGCCAAGATGTCTGCGGCTTCATTGCCATGGATGTTTACATGAGAGGGAATCCACTGAAAATGGACTTCCCTTCCCTTGGTTAGATTTTTGAGATGGGTGATAATCTGAATACCCACAAGGTCGCACACACTGCTCCAGTTCTGTAGGTATTGAATCGAGCCTGGTTTTTGTACGATATGTTACTGGTTGAAATTGGGCATATCAGCTGCCTATTATTTTCCAGGAACGTTTCTGAATCGTTTTTACAGTGTAGATTTTATGACTGTACAATTCTTTAACAGAACAGTCAATCCCCAATAGTTGCGTGGCTACTTGTTTTTGGTAACCGAAATTAATTTGAAAAGAGTAGTTAAGTATCTATTAGTTCAAACCAGATAATTTTTTGCTAGTTAGTAGATGATGGTTCACTACTTTTGACCAGTAGTTGCCGAGTGGTTGAAGTTATTGAAGATTTTTTTTTCCATCCCGGGTAAACATTTATACCAGAGGGTCTACTGTAAAACTTTGCCTTCGTGATTTTCTTAAAAATCTTTTGTCTTATTTCTTATAATTCTTAAACTTCGTACTTGCAGAGTTAAGTTTCTTATTTATAAATCTAGGAAATACTTTTAACTCAGGACACCTAATTCAATGTAATTCCATTTTACATTGCAGGCAGCAGCATTACATTAATGAATATTAAAGTGTGTTATAACCTCATCATTCTTGGGTAAGAGCGCTGAATTCGTCTAAGAAATTATTTTCATGGATAAACAAATGTGTTACTGCTTGCATATGCCCTTTTGCTTTTAAAACTGGGATCTAAAACGACTTTTTCTTCAAATTTCTAATTTTCTCATTTCTTAGCCTTAGTTTTAATAAACTAGAGTAAGCTATTTAAACCTAAAACATAATTATACTTTAAAAAAAAATCATTTTTCTAATTATAATGCGCTTGTCATTGTAGATTCCTTTTGATTGTACTTCAGAATTTTATCATTTTTTTAGATGTTTATTTCAAACAAAATCATTCATGTGTTTAAACCTTATGAGTGATTTTTTCTCCTACTTTGTAGGGGCAACAGGATAAAAGGGTTTTCGTTTATTTCATTTTCCAACTAAATTGTTTTCACAATATCATTTCCTCGGATGTTTATTGCATGCAAAATCATTGGTAGATGATCGTGTTTGAGAGCTCTAAGTTGCGTGTGTGATTTTTCTTTTTTCAATATTTATTTATTTATTTGGAAATATGTGATAACGTTCTACACCTGAAATACTATGAGTAGACGCGTCCTGAGTTTAAATTTTGTAATTAGTGGAAAATTATATGAAAATGCATCACTAAAAGAAGAAAAATGTAAAGTTATAGTTCGAGTTAGTATAGTTAGAGTCTTCTGAAAAATATGAAACTTTTGTGGACAGAAAAGTCACCATTGTCAAACCTTTGTTTAAAAAAATACTTGATATTTTCATTCCAGATATTACGCCCATATTATGCCCATATTTTGCTCAATCATAGTATTAATCTTAAATTATTGGTACACTTGATCTTGCGTGTTTGGTTTGGTTTTATCAGAAAAACTTTAAACATTCTTTTTTCAAATTGTTTCGCTCAAAATGTTTATGCGTGAAAATTACCGTTCAGTGAGGAAAAATTCATTAGATTTAAAATAATTGTTGTATTTTTCTTTTGTCTCTCACAATGTAAAATTATTGTACTTTACCCATTTTTTGGAAGAGGAAATTTCGTTATTTGATTCCTACGGATAAAATTGGATTTTATGGGATTTTCCTTTTGCACTAGACGAAATTTACTTCTTTTTTAGATTGTTTCGTAAATGTTTGTTATAAAATTTCAAGAGAATCTTCAAAACTACTTTTACTTCAAATATTTCTTTTCAGACTTCAAGAAAAGGTCTAAACAGAAAATGGGTTGAGAAGGCAATGAATATGCTTTATTTCTTATTAAGAAATATTTAGTTTGTCATTGATGGGGTTAAGTTATTATCAATGCAGTGTTGTTAGCAAAAACTTTTAATCAGGATGCTGCGGCAGATATCTACCCCTCTCGAGTATTTTTTTGTCAGCTACAATTGTTCCTTGTAACAATTTGTCAAACCTCGGAACCAATGGCGTATATAGCACCCCCATGGCGTGCGGCGGCACAAGATGTATAAAGGCGGACCCTGGAAAAGTGTAGCACTATGTTAAAATTATATTTAAGAAAAATCTTACAGGGGGGCAGTTATAAATATTGCGGGTGGGTGGGGACGCACCGAAATCTATGTACACTACTGCTCGGAACGTAGATTTTCAGTACATTGTTGTCGAAAAAACATTGGATTCGGAGTCACACTAGTATAAGTCTTGTAACTTTTATGGTCGGGTGAGGGGGGGGGGGGGAACCAAACTGTGCTAGGCTCTCGGCGGTCTTGCAGATATTTAACAACTAATAGTTATCGTTTAATTCACGATTCAAAATGTTGCTCAAATTGTGACCTGCCTTTTAGAGGAGCTATATTAAATAATTCATGAGTTGACATCGAAAAAAAAAATCTGTTCAGAAGCATGATGTAAAAGTTCATTAGAAAAACAGTGGAATTTCAGCGCGGAAGGAAAAAAACTAGATCTAGACAAACAAAATTCAACTGAAAGAATTAAAAAGGACTTTCAATTTAACCTAAGGAAATACAAAGTTTCCCAAGAAAGATAGATTATATATTTCCCAGAAAGGTCCAAGTCCTGTCATAGTCATTCAAGTATGTTCCTGAAAATTTGAAGCTTCCCTGAATTTTGCTTATGCGCCTGTCTTCCCTCTTTTGATGATTTTGTTTCATGATCGAAACTGTACTTTTTAAGTTTATTTTGCTTAAGCTTATTTGTAACGAACATTTTTACTTTTTATTTAGGGTAAAAAAAATTACGCTGCGGTCGTTTTCAAAGAGCGCATTACAAATGCGAATCGATTTCTTGCACTGCGTATGCGAGTAGTTTATAAGCTTTTTGCGTGCTTTTTTATATGTACCTCTGTCATATCCTTATATAACAAAGGTGAGGAACGGGTGGCCTCCGTGAGTTTCTTTTGTAGCCTTTATTAGAGTGATCTTTTGTACTATTTCATGTATAACTATAAAGGTTGCGGTAGTTTGAAAATTAGTTTCAAAGTCGTTGCATGTAAAATAATCCGGATGTTCAAAATAAGACATGCGTCTCTGTTAAATTACATTGTAAAAAGAACTTCATTACTATTAGAAAATCTTCTGGATACTGGGCTTCCATGAAGGTTTCATAGTGCTCCAGTTTTCCTTTTACTGCGTACAGTCAGTTGTCAACTTAAAAGCCCAAATACTAATATAAAGATGCTCAATTACTTTGAATTACTAAGCAAAAAGAAAGACTCCACTCAATTTAACATTTAGCCTTAAAATTATTTTATTTACTGCTGCTAGATGTTTTTCAACTCAATGTTATTATTGTTTTAATGAATTTTTACACAAACGTAATTAAATATTATACGGAGAAGAAATATCCAAAAATATTTCTGCTTTATTATTTTCACTTGAAGTGGCATTTATGTAGTTGTTTAACAAGTTATTACACCCTTGCATAAATACAAAAAGATGTTTTGCAACATTTTATGTCAAATAATAAATTTACGACTAAATGCTTTCTTTTTTTTCTATGCATATAATGCAATAAAGGGATCAAATTACAAAAACTAAAACAACTACATAAAAGTTGCTTCTATTTTTCTTTCATTTTCTAATTTCTTTCTAATATGAATGTTTTTATGTATTTAAAATTTCGTTTCATTCAAAAAAAAAAAACTCCTTTTGGGTGCGTTGATTTTTTTTTATAGAGTGCACTATTTTTTAAATACTAGCATATTAAAGTGAACATTGAGATAAGATACCGACCTGATTGGTTACTTTACACAATTCAACTGCTGCATCAACTGCTGAATTTCCAATTCCAATTACGAGAGCTTTCAAATTTTCATAGCCATTTGATGATTTCAAAGAATGAGTATGCCTTACTTTACCTTTAAATTCTTCCAATCCATTAAAATTAGGCACATGAGGATAAATATGATGACCTGCACAAACCATCACACCATCAAAAATATTTGTTTCTGAGTCTTGTTCACCAGTGCTTTTCACACTAACAGCCCATTTTCCTGACTGTGCATAATTCTCTGCCTTTTCAACCTTAATTACTTCACTTGTGTACTTTATGTGCTTTAGAAGGTCGAAATGCTCGGCATACAGAGAAAAATACTCCAGCATCCAAGTATTGTGCATGTAGTTTGCTAAATCTTTGGGTGGAGGAAAGTCACTAAAAGCACTCAGCTCTTTACTAGTGTTTATGATGGTGGATTTCATGACAGAAGGTTGGCCATCGTCATCTTTGTCATGGTATCTCCATAAGCCACCAAAGTTCTCACTTTTTTCATAGCATATAACATCCAGGTTTTCTTCTTTACAAGCTTTGATAGCGGCTAAGCCACTTGAACCAGCACCAATGACGCAAATCTTCATTATTTCACCTTCAAAGAAGAGGGATTAATTGAATAAATGAAGCATGACTTCGTAACTCATAGATGAAAATTATTAAGTTACTAGGAAATAATTCAAACTTCCTTACCCACAGTTCCTTACTTTCAGATACGATAAAAAAGTTTTCTGTGTATGCGTGTGTGTGTATTAGTAGTAGGGCATCAATATCGATTTTTTTCAAACATCGATATTTTAATTAAAATATCGATGTTATGCGTTTGATGTTTTTTCGATGTCGATGTTTTATAATTGAACCAAAAATATCCCTAAGAATGTGATTATGTTTACAAGTATTATGACTGTTTCATTATAAATTAATTATTGCGACCTCCATCCAATTGGAAAGTTTGATATAGTTAGTTGTTTATGGAGTAGGCTGACATTAAATAGGACAAAATATTCAGTGTTACTAAAGTTTTCCCCAAATATAAACAAAAGTTGTTTTGCTAATGCTTCTCTAAGATATATATGAACCAAGTTTCCTACTCTCAATAATTCGTTGATTTAATTAAATTTTGTTTTACTTTAAATATGAAGGGGAATGTGGGGTAAAGTGAAATGGTGAAATATTTACTCTATTTTTAAAGTCACCTATCTGGTAATATTTTAGCCATGTGTGCCACATGTAGTCTATTCCAGTTAGGGAAAAGTTAATGCTGAAAGCATATCGTCACCTCAGAGCAACAGTAGGATATCTTAGTGTTATTCCTAAGATTAGATGTCTTAGTGTTGTTCTGAGGCAACGCTATGATACTACAAGGAGTTTTCAAAATTTGATACTCATATTGTTTATATTTTGTGGAAAATCAAAATATATTTTTGTTATTATAAACTAATCAAGTTCTTGATGTTAAGGTTTTAAATTTAAAACGTTCTAACAGTCGGTTCAGTATTTATTCATTTAATAGTAAGCTCATTTTTATTTTAAATAATTTGTGCAATTAGTCAAGTGCATGTGGGGCAAAGAGAGTGGGGCAAAGTAAAATACTTCCTTTCGCTTACTTATTAAATTATTTATTAAATCAATTGCGTTTTCTTTATTTACGTATTTTCACTTAATAATTCATTTATTTATTCATTTATTCACATATTTTCTTCTTCATTCACTATTTTTCACTCATTCATTATTTCTTATATATTGATTGATTATTTTATTCATTTATTCGTTTGTTACTTTATTATGAATTCATTTTTCCTTCACTCTTTTATTTACTCATCCATTTGATCAAAAATACTTTCAGTTATCAAATAGAAACTATTATTAGAAAAATACTTTATTTTTTACTTTGCCCCATTAAACAAAAGTAAATGAAAACAAAAGTGCAAATTTTCCACTTTTTTTTTCAAGGTACAAATTTAATGCCAAAATCTAAAAATAATATTTCAATGCAAGATTTATTTTCAAATACATTGTTCTTTCTTTGTGTACTGGAATTTTGGAAACAAATTTCTAGTTTTTTTTCATTTTGTAAAAAGTAAATTATCTTAACTATTCCACTTTACCTCACGTTCCCCTACTATTCTGTTAATAGTATATATTTCAAAAATCGCTACAAATATTAATATAATACATTGTATTAAATTTTCGTTTAAATATAGTTCGTTCAATTCTTGCACGTAATTCCGTTAGACGTAAGTATACTAGAACAATTACACTGAAAAACAAATTTTAACGAATTATCTGTTCCTCAATGTATTTTGGGTGTTTCTTATAGATTTCAAGGTGCTGAAAAATGTTTGCAAAAGTTTTCTATCGCACCCTCCAATTTTAAGGAATTTCATTTATACTTTTCGGATTGTATAGGCTGTTTTATAGCAGTTATAAGTTTACTACATTTTTCTTTTAGCTGCATTTGATTCATAGACGTATTTTTAAACTCATTACAGCAATAGGGTATGTAGTAAGAAAGTAGAAACCGAATTCACTTTGATAAGTTTAAAGTTTGCGACCTTGAGCAGATGGCGCTAGTCGTTCCATATCATTTCACACAAGATCACGATAGTTGAAGTTGACTTCCGGCACGTGGAAATGCCCTGCCATCGGTTCCCATAGCTTATTTTTGGATATTGAAAGAATTTTACGAAAATATGAAGATATTGCTTCATGAAACCGACTACTCGCATCATAATTGGAGCATATGTGAACTTTAAAAAGTAATTGCCATTCTCATTGGTCTGCAACTCGATTATACAAAATATTGCTATTTTCTGTGCAAGTGGAACAGCAGGGCAAAACATGAACATTACATCAAACAGAAATGGCCAGAGCGCAAACAATATATTGCACGTGAAAACAAAAATCCAAAACGATCCTCTAATTGATAAAAAAAATATATTCTCCCACCTTCACACATAAAGTTAGGATTAATGAAGAATTTCGTTAAAGTAATGAATAAAAAAGGGTGTAGATTTCAATATTTGCAGGAACAGTTCCTATCACTCACAAGGGGGATATTTTTAATGACCCACAAATTAGAAAGCTTATGAAGAACCAAAATTTTGAAGCAAGTTTAACTGATATAGGAAAAAAAGCATGACACAATTCTTAGAAAATAATAGAAGTCCTAGATACGAAAACGTAGTTAAAGACTTGTTAAAAAGTTACAGAAAATTAGGATGTTCAAAGTCATTGTTTTTTTTTTTTTTGACAACTCACTTAAATCCCCCCCCCCCCCCGGAAGTATGGGAGCTGTGAGCAACGAGCAAGGGAAGTGCTTTCACCAGGATATTTCTGCAATTGCAACGCGATATTAAGGACGGTTCAATCCTAATCTGCTCGAGATTACCGTTGGAATCTTATTAAAGAAGTCTGTGCTAGGGCCTATAAGAGAGTATCCGCAGTTAAGGCATTTACAGCAACAGAAAGAATTAAGAATTCTTTTACAAATATCAATATTTTTTCTTAAAAAATCTTTTATTCTTCTACCATTTTTAAACAATATGTATTTTTTGTATTTTATATTAGTTTTAAGCTTTGTAATTGTTTATATAAAATGGTAAATGACAAAAATATTCTACATGTGTTGAATAACTGTCATTAAATTGAGATTTAAAAGACTTTGGATTTTTCAAAAATCTATGGAGGATGGAATATTTTTATTGTCATAATCTTTTTCAACACCTCCTAAAATATAAAAGTCAGTACTTACTTATTGAGGAACAGAAACCTTGTTTACCAGTGTTATTTGTTCTTTTGTATTTCCAATCCCATTTTTTTTTTTTTTTTTGCGTGTTTTTCTTTTTTTTCTTTTGCATGTGTATTTTATACAGATTGAAATCTATGACAACATGACAACTGTCTTCAATTAACTCACATTATTTATTTTAAAACTAGAGTACTTAACTTACTCGCACTTTCAGTTTTTGTATTATTTAGTTAAAATATGTTACGAAATTGTTTTACTAATATGTATTGATGTGTCAACTTTTGGTATTTGAAATACATATTATTTATTCCATTGTTTTATTAAATTTGGAATACCAATAAATATCATCATTATTATTAACTTTTCTTTGACACTTGAAAACTCTAAGTTATTAATTAATAAATACCGGCTGCGAATTCAGTTTTCCAGCATTAAAACATTTTTCAGCTTTTATTATAAAGGAATTAACACTAAAAAGACAGAAAAAAAATTCCTGAACAAAAACATCTAATGTTCCATTAATTTTTTCCTTGAATTCTACAAACGTTAATTACGATAAAACACTAGAGAACCAATTATCCGGGAAGTTCGGGACCACAGCTATCCCGGATATCTGAATTTCCCGATTTTCTGGATCGCTAAAAAGAGCTTTTGGCCGATTGTTTATAAAAATTAAATTACTATAACAAATAGTAATACGTATTAAAATAAGAAGAAAACAGTTCAGAAATGCTTATCAATATCCATATCGAAACATTAAAAACTACTAGTGAGAGAATAATTTAAACACCAAAAACCTTAAGTTATTTAAAAAGACCTGAGACCCTCACATTCACTTTGAAAAGAAAAGAAAAACACCAATTTTCGATGTTTTAAAATGAAAGAGAATGAACGAAAAGGCAAGAAAAAAGCGTTTTTTTTTTTTTTTTTTTTTTTTTTTTCACTTTTTTTGTAAAGGTTTCGCGTCAGCGATTATTAATAACTATTGCTTTTGCCCCATTAAGTTAATACTAATTGAAATTTAATTTATGAGTTCCAGTAGCCTTATTACAGTCTTGCGTTTAACGATTTCTAGATTTTACCATCAACTATCCGGAAAATTCTAGAATCGCGGCGTTTCACGCGCTTTTGCGACGTCACTTCCGCCCTAAACGGTTTTAATTAAAGGCCATTCAAAAAATATTGCATTATAATATGACAATATTCATTTATTTACTTTTCATTTGGAATAAAAACACAAAAATTTCAGACTTACTTGTGTACTTTTTAGTTCAAGAAAATATTCCCCAACTTTTTCCCTGCGTTAAAGACAACCATTTGAAGTTCATTTTTGTAAACATTTTCCCGAGTTATAGATGAGTAATATGGTATTTATTAAGAAACCGCTTATTTTCTTTTAGGTATTGCAAAAAAAAAAAAAGCTTAGTTTTTCAAAAATTGCCGAAAATGCGTATTTTTAAAAAATGGCCGGAAAATCGGCAAAAGGTTGCCGGTTTTCTAGTTTCCCGGTTTTTTGGATCGCGGATAAAAGGTTTTGCACTGTAACTTTAATTGCAAAATTTATTAATACTACCTCTTTCTTTGAAATGACGGAGATGAAATCATAGACGTTCACATCGGGGATCACCAAAGGATCAGTAGTAGTTGACTGGCATTAGTTGGAAGAAAAGAAAGAGAGAAATATGTAGGGAAAATGTAGAGAAAAATGCACACATAAATATGTCTATAGAAATTTTGAATGTATTGCATTTGTTGTATTTTGTAAAATTCATTCCTTTTTTTTTTTTTTTTTTTTTTGTGTGTGTGTGTGTGTGTGTATTATAGTTTTGAATTGAAGGTTACTCAAAAAAAAAAAAAAAAAATAGACTTTCGTAGGAGAAACAGTTTTTGTAGTTTAAATGTACTAATTCGTAAAAGAAACGCAAGTCAAGCCATTCGAGTCAAATGAGTAAGACACTTTTTTTACACTTTATTTTTAGGGAGGAAGCACATTAATACCTCTATCTTCTGGGTGTAGTTTAAACTAATAAATCTAAGGAACTACCATTTTTGGGTGGGGGTAATAAAAATACTGTTTTGCCAGAATACTCTCTGTGTAGAATACTGTTTTGGAGTTGGAAACTCAATCGGGAAGTTTTAGAGCGGAAAGGGTAACCCTAAAAGCCCCTATCACATTGAACTCTTTCGCGAGACACTTTGAGTCTTGCTTCTGAATCCAAACTGCTGATCATGCAGATTCAGTAAAAATTAGTTTTAGTAAATATTAATTGCTAGAAAACTATAATTATGTTTTATTTGCAAGTATTTATCAAAGGAGTGAATTTGTGCGGCATTTTCAGTACCAGAAACTCTTTTATTTTGGTTCTTCAAAGATTTTTCATAAGCATTTTGGACAAAAAAAAATGCACAATAAGGTTGCATTTAACACCCCTTCCCCCTTTTTTTTCTCGTAAAGTAAATATCATTAATACTCAAAATGTTTTACTGATTGTGTTACTGATAAAAATGACAAACATATATGGGAATTCTTAAGTCAAATATTTTGACCATTCCCTTTAAAATTAGCTTTTAATGAAATATTATATGCGGGACTAAATGTTGACTTTTTTGTGGACTGGCCCAAAAAAAGATACAAAATATCTTCTTGCAGACGTTAATTTTAGTAAAACAAGCATTGAAATAAATGAAAGATTTTTTTTAAAAAAGAGAAATGTTTATATTACTGCTGTGAACTTCATATTAAACTTTAAGATAATAAATGTGCGGTGTTTTCTGAAATTTGAGGCTATCACTCAAAATTAAATCAATGTTATATGCATTAAAATTATCTTTCAAATTTACTACCGAAACTTACCAACATCAAACCCCAAATTACTTCCTCAAATTATTAAATGCATTACAGTTGGAACAAAAATACGTCCTTAAAAGAAGAACATCATATTTTTATTTAAAAACATTCAATATGATAAGTTATTGCAAAGCGATGAAAATCTATTTCAACCAAATCAAATGTAAATCGTCATCAATTTTCAATGTGAAATTTTTTTGACATATCATTGACGTATATTAAAAGAATCAAAATATAAATACATACTTCCAGATGCTTTTATCAAACCTTCACGCGGTCTTCACGCCAATAGATTGCAAAATGAATATCGCTTCAGTTCAGGAAGATCAACACCAATGTATTACTGTGTTGTGAAGTCAAAGGTCATATTGCCGATAAGGAAAAGTTTTAACCAGTTTCGCGCCAGCAATTTATCTCTTTGTCTTGCAGATATCCACTGCTTCTTTATCGCTGAACGCTCTTCTACAAAGGTTGTAACTTAATTTAATATTCATTTCTTTATTTTTCTGAAAAGTACCTGGATCGTATTTCTCAATTATGCATTTATTTATTTGGTAGTAGTTATATGTTTTATTATTTTATGATGTTAGCAATTGTATTATTTCATTACCTCTTTCTTGATGAATTATTTTTAAAAATTTTATGGCAATGCAAAATTTATGTAACTAAGTACTGAGACAGAGGTAAGTAAATATTTTTTTCAACTGTCCTTTCATTTTGCTTGAATATTTTATGATGCAGAAATTTTGAGGGCAGGATAACTAGCTATTTAATTTTACTAGTAAAATAGTTAATAATTGGTAATATTTTTTTTTTTTTTTTTTTTTGAATTTGTTGATGAGTGCTTCTTCAAACCCGTGCTTAATTTCAAACAAAAGATTTGCGGATAATTTGTATCCTATAAGATCTTTTTTATACGTAAACAGTCTGAATTTTATCTAATTTGTAAAGATGAGAAGAAGGGCAGGAGCTAAGATCCCATGAGCTCCCGTGGATATTAAGCCCTGATCCAAGCATTTATGAAATAAAATACGGATTAAGAAGAAAAAACATTTTATTTGTAGTTATAGTATTCCACTTATATAGATGTAGTTTTTCCTACATTTACTTTTGAAAGGAGAAATTATTAAGTTAAATCCAGTAAATCAACTGAACTTTGAACATATGATTTGTTTACCAAAATATTTATTATAATTTCCACTGCCTGCGATAACTGAGATTAATAGATTCAAAAACTTTGAACTTGTTACCGTACCTTTTATCTATTATCTATTTTAGTTTCAAACTTCATATCAACGTCACTGATAAAGCGACAACGTATTTGAAAGTATCTTTACTTTAAATTTATTTTTTATTCGAAGGGAAATAAAAAAAGAAAACATTTCTCTTTTTATGTTATTCATATAATAATTAATACACTATTATACTAATTGAGATTGATAAAATGACACACAGAGGCGCCCCGATGGGAGGTCACTGTTGTCTCCCAAAATTTCTTTATTCTGCAAATTTTGTCTGACGATTTGGCAAAATTATCATTCGATAAAATTTGGAGTTTTCTTCGGCGTAATTTGGAGTTCCATTCGGCATATTGAGAATTTCCGCTCTGCCGAAAAAGGCGACCCTGATTATACGTTATAAAGTTGTTTCATATATTTATTAGAAATTAGTGTAATTTTAACAAATAATAACTTCAATACAAAAATACACCGCCAGCTCAGTCATTCTATCCAAGGACTGCAGTTTCGTGCTTATTAGCACTCATCAGCGCGGAATTGGAAGCGACTGAGCTGGAGGTAGAAAACTGTAGGACGGTAACTTATTGAAAATACCATACCTTGCCTTCAGTCTTCGAGTCGAACCGAACCATTGTTTCGGTCACTCGTCTGGTCTGTGCTAATTTTATATTAGCTACCAGTTTGTTTGACTATCTTGGCTCCCTTAAGAGGTTTTCCACCTCCAGCTCAGTCACTTCCTATTCCGGGCTGATGAATGCCAATAAGCACGAAATTGCAGTCCTCGGATGGAATGACTGAGCTGGTGGTGTATTTTATGTATTAGTATGTGCCTTAACCCTGGCTATAGGGCGGTAACTTACTGAAAATAACTTCAATAATTTAAATAACTTCACAACTCTTCTTCTTAGCAATTATACAATTATAATTTTCCTTTCCATCAATAAATTGTTAAAAACTTCTTTTCTTGTATGGGGGAGTCGGGAGGAATAGAACATCTTTACACTTATATTGAAATAATGCGTGGAAAATTATTTCTAGCTTGTCCAATAAATGCAGCAGCTTCAGTCTGTTACTGCTACATCTGCTGGATAAGAGAAAAATAATTTTTCGCATTTCATTTCGGCATAAATGGAGCGCTATCTCATTCCTCCCGACTTTCCCCTGTTTCAAAAAATTATCTTAGTGGAAATTATAACAAACATTTTACAGCGGTAAACGTAATTTTATTTTCTACTGACTTTTATGCTGTAGTTTAAATGATTTTTGTCATAAATAATGTGTAAGTAAACAATGATTACGACAGCGAAATTACCATTAATACTTCGAAACTCTTTGCTTGGGATATTATTTATTTAACTAAAAGTATAGCCTAGAAGTTGCTCCCGCATCCTTAAATAATTAAAAAGACATATTTAGAGAGTAACATGAAAGTTGTCTCCGTGCCACTATATCAAATTGAACACATTTTGAAGGCTTAGCTTATATAAAAGTTGTACTCGCATCAATATGATAAGTCATTTGAGATATCTAACCTATCTGATTTTTTAAATATTTACAGAAAAGTATTCATATTCTTCCCAACCTATTGCAATTCTTAACCATACAAATAATTTTCTTCCTCTTTTTCAGTTACTGAAGCCATTTTTAATTTCTTAATATTTTGCTTTATGTTAAATCTTTCCATACATAGTTAGTGTGAAAGGATTTCCCCCAACAATTATCGGTTTCGCTGATTGGTTCTCCATTAACATTGGCACTAACAATGCATCAAATTAAGATTTTCGTTACCATTGAATGTCTGAAAGATTTTTTGTACAATATTTTGCTGATGTTTACTTTTATCTTGTTGCATTAGAGTTTGAACAGACGCAGTATCTAATATGGAAGTCGTTAATTACTTAAAATCCAATATTCCTTCAATACTTCATTACAGAACTGCAACTTTATAAACCATTTCTCTGGAACGCTACACTTCACTTCAGGATCCCCCGTACATACCACTACACTTAGTTTAACCATTTAGAGAAAGTCCTTGAGACAATTCCGCATTTTTTTTTTAAAATCCCGACCAGATGCTGAGGAACCAGCACCACCAGAGGTATTAATTTCAAAAGGAAACTAAAGAAAATGTGACCATGACATGTTTTCTCGCACCGTACGTGCACCAGTAGGGTGGTCACAAGGTACATGGGGAAAAACTTTTTTCAGTTAATCTTTTGCGGCACCCCCCTAAAATGTGCCAATAGATTGGAAAATGTGATTTGCAAAGTTTCATGTCATTTCGATGATATTAACACGTGCCGCAAAGAGGCTAAAGTTACAAAAAATAGCAATTTTTAGCAAAAAATAGTAGTTTTTCATCTGTAAAACCCAAACTATTCATTCTAGAAACTTCGTTCTGGTTTCATTTTATGGGGAATTTTATTTTCTTTAAGTCTAATTTCATTTAAATTCTTGTAAAAATAATTGAACATTATTCAGGATTTTTCAAGTCAGGTCGTAGCTAATATCCTCAAAACCGCTTAAAAAGAATGAATCATTAAAAAATATATATATTGTAACGGATTCGGTGCGACTTCCACTTTCTTGAAATGAAAACACAGTTCTTGATAAAAACACAGGAAATTTATTTACACTATGTACAGCAAAGATCGTCAACAACTGTTAAATTATTCATCAGCAATTAAGCAATTATCACACAACACCGTAAACTCAACGTTTACACACGTATTTACTTCCAAATACGAAAACAACACAGCGAAATGCCTCGCTATAAACAGAGCAAAAATGCACTCAGTTCGAAATCTCAATCGAAACTAACTGTTTATCCATCGCTAACGGCTTAAATACACCGAAAAGAAATTTCTCAAATATTCCACACGCTTCTATAAAGTAGTAGACCGTTATCAATGAAAAGAAAGAAAATAGGGGTCGTATACTTTAGCCGAATGAAAAAGGGGTTGTATATTCATTACGGGAAACTATTTACAGGTTACGTTCCTACAATAATTACTATTTACAGGATTTGTAACATTGCCCCCTTCCTAAGGACTGCACGTCCCGGGCAGTACAATCCCCAGAAAGGGTGCCAAACTTCTATCACATGTTCACAAATACACACATTAAATAATAACCAATAATGCATAGGAAACACAATAATAACAAGAAATATTACTAAACATTATAAGCAAAAAAATTATCTACAACTTTTATGTTATCGACCATGGTTGTTTACGTAATACTCATGAACTATGGCCATAGTATGGGGCTAACCGATCATAATGTACAACCCTAGGTTTTGCATTAGGTGATTTTTGGATCCTCACTACGACGTCATTTAGTCGGTTAAGGACTTTGTAGGGTCCATCCCAATGCGACTGCAATTTGGGTGACAGACCTTTCCGTCGGATGGGATTCCATAACCAAACCTTGTCGCCTTCGTTGAATTCATGTCCAGTAGACCTTGTGTCGTATCGGGTCTTCATCTTCTCCGCCGCGATGTTGATTCGCTCTCGTGCGAAGTTATGAACGTCTTCCAACCGGGCCTGGAGATCCTGGATGTACTCCTCAGGCGATGAAGGCGCATCCGGAGGACGACCGAAGACGAGATCACAAGGTAGCCGAAGCTCTCGTCCGAAGAGCATCTGAGATGGGGCAAATCCAGTAGTCTCGTGGACAGCACTGCGGTAGGCCAGCAGGAACAAAGGTAGCTTCTTGTCCCAATCCTGTTGATTTCTGGATACCATAAGTGAGAGATTGTTCAGGATTGTGCGGTTAAATCTCTCCACCATGCCGTCCGATTGTGGGTGTAGTGGTGTTGTCCTAGTTTTCTCAATTCCGAGAATTTGACATAGGCCCTTAAACACAGCAGAGATGAAATTCCTCCCTTGATCGGAATGAATCTGCAAAGGTGTTCCGTATCTCGAGATCCAATGTTGGACTAGAGTCTCTGCTACGGTGGTAGCTTCTTGATCTGGAATGGGATATGCTTCCGGCCATTTGGTGAAGTAGTCGATGGAAACAAGAATGTATTTGTTCCCATCAGCAGTTCTTGGTAGAGGACCCAGGATGTCGATCCCAATTCGTTCGAAAGGAGCTACGTTGTACGATCCAACGTTGTACAGATGTAGCTTCCCTCTGCTTCTCTTCTTCGGTCCTTTACGAGCAGCACAGGCGTCACAAGAATGGCACCACTTCTCCACGTCATCCTTCGCCTTGCTCCAGAAGAAGCGCTCCCGAACTTTATTGAGGGTTTTCAAGACACCAAAATGTCCTCCAGTCGCACTACTATGTATTTCTTTCAGAACATCTGAATCCTTGATCGGGGAAGTAGTAACTGCCACCTAGATGTTTTGCCGTCGTCAGATTCCCATTTTCGGTGTAGCACGCCGTTCCGTAAATGGAGCGAATTCCATAAAGCCCAGTATCTTTTTGTTGCAGGACTGAAGATGGAAACGTCCTGCCAGCTAGGTCGCCGACTGTCACTTTCCATGAATTCCAAAATTGGTTTTATGTCGGGGTCTTCAAGTTGATCTTTTCGAACTTGGTCATCACTCCATGGATCAGGTTCTGATGAAGTTGGAGTCACTGTCACCTGATAAGCAGTAGGGCTAGTCGTTCCATACTGTTTCTCGATTCGGGAACAATAATTGCAGTTCTCAGGACAGGGTCTCCTTGATAAAGCGTCAGCATTACCGTGAGATAACCCTTTTCGATGCTTGATCTCCATGTCATATTCCTGGAGCCGCTGTATCCATCTGGCTATCTGACCTTCCGGATTTTTGAAGTTCAAAAGCCAAGTTAATAAGGCATGATCTGTCCGAAGCAGAAATTTTCGGCCGTAGAGATAATGATGGAAGTGTTCTACAGCTTTCACTATGGTCAGTAACTCCTTTCTGGTGACGCAGTAATTTCGCTCCGACATTGATAAGCATTTGCTCCAGTAAGCGATGACATGTTCATTTCCGTCAATTTCTTGGGATAAAACAGCTCCGATGCCCTCGTGGCTCGCATCAGTGTCTAGGATGAAGGATTTTTCAGGCTGAGGATAGGCGAGGATAGGCGTTGATGTTAAAGCCTCCTTCAGTCGTAGAAATGCATCTTCGCATTCTTTGGACCATTCAAACTTTTGCTTGCTCTCCGTCAGCTTATGCAAAGGTCGTGCAATGTTGGAAAAACCCTTCACAAACTTCCTGTAGTACGTGCAGAGCCCCAGGAAACTTCGCAGCTGATGGATGTTTTCGGGACGACTCCAACTCTTGACCGCAGATACCTTCTCTGGATCGGTTTGCACACCCTCAGAAGAGATGATGTGACCAAGATAGTTCACTTCCCGGCGGAACAAATTACATTTGGACGGGCTTAACTTCAGATTGGCTTCATTAAGCTTTTGCAGCACCTTCCTAAGATTTGCCAGATGTTCTTCGAAACTGCGTCCTACGATGATGATATCGTCTAAGTAGACCAGACAGGATTCGTAGGAAAGTCCTCTTAACACTGTCTCCATAAGACGCTCGAACGTAGCTGGTGCATTGCAGAGGCCGAAGGGCATCACTTTAAACTGCCATAAGCCTTGTCCAGTTGTAAACGCTGTCTTCTCTCGGTCATCAGGGTGTATCTCAACCTGCCAGTAGCCGCTCTTCAAGTCCAGGGTAGAAAACCACTTGTGTCCGGAAAGAGTGTCCAAGGTGTCGTCTATCCGTGGAAGAGGGTAACTGTCTTTCTTGGTGATTTCATTCAGCCGTCGGTAATCGACACAAAATCTGGTGGAGCCATCTTTCTTTCGGACCAAGACGATGGGAGAGGCCCAAGGACTGGACGAGGGTTCGATGACATCATTCTCCTGCATCTCTTTCAGGAGGGTCTCGACCTCTTCCTTCTTGGCAAACGGTAGTCATCTTGGATGCTGTTTAATAGGGGGGTGTTCTCCAGTATAGATCCTATGCTGCGTTAAATCCGTCCGGCCCACATCCTCCGATGTAGATGAAAACAGATGCTTGAAGTCGTCCACCAATTGTTCCGCAGCAGTTCTTTGATCATTCGATAACGGCGCACTCCCAATTAACTTCGATGTCAAGGACTCAGAAGACACAGTCTCAGGGGAATTGATTCTTCTAATGATGCAGTTTACTGGAGTACAAGTTGCCAACACATCACCTTTTCGGATATTCCTGGGCCTTTCACTCACGTTGGCGACTCTCACAGGAATTACATCCATAGAAAGGTCCACAAGCGTAGATGCTACCAGCACTCCTTTTAGGTTATTGTTTAGGTTGGGGTATTCAATGAGTCCAAATCGAAAACTATTGCTTTCTTCAACGGAGCCAGGTATTAATGATTCTGACCTTGAGGGAATCGATAAATCTGTTTGGGCTATTATTTGATGAGCGGATTTTACATCACTTTCTGCGGGGAAAACGGCTATGTCTTCTCTCATCGAGTGCAGCTCATTAGTCTTGAAGTCGAGGTTGAAGTCATACTTCTTTAAAAAGTCCAATCCGAGAATGAAGGGGTCCGTGATAGCAGCAACGAATGCCGTATGATGGTAAGTGGCATTTCCAAACACAATTTCTAAGTTTACTTTACCTTCAATCTCGATCTTGTCACCTGTCACAGTTTGGAGGGTAACGCAGGGCGGCGTCCAAAGAATGTTGAGTCCAAATTGACGAGTCACATCTGTTCTAATAATTGTAACATTGGCTCCAGTGTCAATAATCAGTTCGCAGGGAAACCCGTTTACGTAAGCGTAAACAAACAGTCCATTACTGCCGCCACTCGTCGATGAAATCTGGAAAACTTTAAGATGGGGCTCATTCCAATTTGGCGACCTCCGCCCCGCGAGATTGCCATGGCTTAGTTTTCCTGGACCTGCGAGGGAGAGGTGCTCTTCCCTCTGGTTTCTTGGCGAGCTTCACAGTTTCTTCGTAAGTGACCCTCGCCGCCACATTTCCAGCACTTAAGTGATTGTCCATTTTGGTATTTGGGAGCCGAAGTCCTTTTGAGGATTCCTGCAATTTCTTTTATTTGCTTTTCCAGTTCAGCAAAGCGTGACGAAACCGGATCAGGCTCATCAGTTTTCACGCCGCGGATTGAATGGCGATCCTTGCGGGTTGCTTGCTGGGCGGCCTCCAACTTCATCGCATACACAACAGCAGAACTCAGGTCTTTGACATCCGCCATCCGTAGAGCTTTCTGGATTTCCGGATCTCGAACCCCGTCGATGTAATAGTTGAGTGCCAGGTTGTCTCGAACATCCGCAGGACAGTCGCAAAAAGCAAGATGAGACAGTCTCTCGATGTCCGCCGCTAGCTCTTGCAGGGTTTCCCCGGTTTTCTGGAAACGGGACTTCAACTGGAGTCGGCTGAAATCTTTCTGGCACTTCTCACCGAAGCGAAGCTCCAACGCAGCTGTGAGGGCGGCGAAATCCAGGCGCTGGCTGTCCGGAAGGGTCTGAAGAATGTCCGCTGCGTCACCTCTCAGGGATGCTGCAAGATGGCAGGCCTTGGTAGCAGAGTCCCATCCGTTCGCTTCCGCCACTATCATGAATTGAGTTTTGTAAACCTGCCACGAAGTTTTCCCATCAAATGTGGCAAGTTTAATGGACGGTCGAGCAACCGATGTGGGAGCGCCAAACTGTACAGAGCTGCTTTCCGCGGTCGCCAATCTCCTTTCCATGTTTTTAATTTTCTCATCTACATGATTCTCAACTGTTGCGATACGGTTTTCTACTGTTTCAAATTTTTCATCAAAAGCATCAACTCGATGCTCTATCTCATTAAATTTATTTTCCATCACAGTCTTTACCGAAGTAAGGTCGTTTTTAATTTCCTCTTGGTTAGAAGCTAAATCATTTTTTAGCACCATTAAATCACTTTTCCATTGTTCTTGATTAGCCGCCAATTCATTTTTCAATTGTTCTTGATTAGCCGCCATATCATTTTTTAACTGTTCTTGATTAGCCGCCATATCATTTTTTAACTGTTCTTGATTAGCCGCCATATCATTTTTTAATTGTTCTTGATTAGCCGCCATATCATTTTTTAATTGTTCTTGATTAGCCGCCATATCACTCTTCACAGAGTTGATTGCATCAAGCAGTTGTTTTAATTGTTCATCCATTGCGCGAGTAATCACCATAAAAATAAAGTCCAAATTTAAAAAGTCTTTATGAAAAAAAAATGTCCCAAGTCACACTTACTGCAAGAAAGTCCTGAAGTAGCCCCACGTTGGGCGCCAAATTGTAACGGATTCGGTGCGACTTCCACTTTCTTGAAATGAAAACACAGTTCTTGATAAAAACACAGGAAATTTATTTACACTATGTACAGGAAAGATCGTCAACAACTGCTAAATTATTCATCAGCAATTAAGCAATTATCACACAACACCGTAAACTCAACGTTTACACACGTATTTACTTCCAAATACGAAAACAACACAGCGAAATGCCTCGCTATAAACAGAGCAAAAATGCACTCAGTTCGAAATCTCAATCGAAACTAACTGTTTATCCATCGCTAACGGCTTAAATACACCGAAAAGAAATTTCTCAAATATTCCAGACGCTTCTATAAAGTAGTAGACCGTTATCAATGAAAAGAAAGAAAATAGGGGTCGTATACTTTAGCCGAATGAAAAAGGGGTTGTATATTCATTACGGGAAACTATTTACAGGTTACGTTCCTACAATAATTACTATTTACAGGATTTGTAACAATATATTAGTTATTTTGGTTAATGGTTGTAACCCCCTTACAATGCTAAGTAATCAGAGCGAAAACAGCAATATTATCAGAACTCTATAGAGTGAAACCCCATTACAACGAATACCGATACAACGAAATATCCGATTTAACGAAAGAAATTTTCAGCCCTGATTCGGTTTCCATTACGTTGCTTGAATTTCATTACTACTAAAACCTCGTTACAACTAAAAGTTCTGGTAATTCGAAATTCGTTGTAACAGGATTTCACTGTACAATAGTTATGTCTCTAAAACTCAAAGCTAAAACAAACAACTGTGTGTAGAACTTTTGAAATTAGCTGCAGAGGACATAAATACGGAACGTTGCTTTATTCCTTGGTGGTCAGAGCTAAGAAGAACTTAAAAATCCCAGTCTTGTAAAGGGCTTTCGACCCCCTACAGAAAGGAAAATTTACGATTCCCAGGAAAGTGGTTTGTGTTCTTAGACGGGGACTTGAGAGGGCTTCTGCAGTGCAAAACTGCGTTTTGTGAGTACAGTTGTTACAGAAAAAGTTTTTGTATTTAGCAAATCTCTACCATATTTTAGAAATTGGTTTAAAAGAAGATTTGATTTGCAAAATAGGTACGTTCACTAGTCCTCAACCAGACATTTTTCAAGAATTTCAGGATGAATGGTATAGATAAGAAGCAGTCCAAAGCAAATATAGAAGATTAAAAACAAAATAAGTAATCCTGGTGAAATTTCAAGCTTTCTTTTTGAGAAATAAAATCAGTAGCAGCCAAAGGATGACAACAAGCAATTCATTCCACTTTGCCTAACTTGTTTAGGGAGTCTTTCCCCAAACAATGTTACTTTTCGAGTACCTGGCGCTATTCATCGCACCAGATGGGTGACAAGGACCATATGAGATAATGAGAAGCAAAGGGATGTAAGTGGACTTTTTAAAGTTCTTTATAAAACGTGTTCAGATCCTAGGTTTTCATTTGAACTTTTTTTCTAAATCATGCTATATAACAGCCTCTACCAGAGCTACTAGTACCATGTCTTGCCCCTAAGCAGAGTAGAGGTTCCCCTATTATTTCTAGTGATTTTCTCCAAAATTTTAATTCTTTCAATTATATCCCTTTGCTTCTCACTGCCTCATATATTCTTTAAAAAGATATATTTTCATGGGTCAGCTTTCCTTAATCGATTTAGAGATAAAAGGAATTGAAGATATTTGGTTGTTTATCACAGATATTTACGGAAAAGTATGGTTTATGTCTGCGGTTCAGCTTTGGCCCCCAACCAAGATCTACATTTAGTAAAATCCTTGGTTCAATACTAGAGTATTTATAAAGATGATGTAGGAACTACATAAAATAATTAACCATCTATGGTCCTGAACTCAGAGAAGGTTGCATTTCACTTTTTTGATGATACTTAAAAAAAGAAAAAGAAAGAAAGATCAAAACAAGGGAGGCTGCAAAATTAAAATCTGAAGTAGGAGATAATGAAGATGCTTGTGATGATAGGGATACAAAATCACAGCTCAATCTGAAAGAAGCTTAGTTTATTGGACAAAGAAGTAGATTTTTTCATTTCTCCTCCAACTATTTAGAGATTAAATTTTTTTAAAGAGATGGATACAAAGTTTTTAAATACTGATCTTGATGAATAGTGTAGAAACCAATATTATGTTAAAACTAAAAAGATAGCAAACAGTTTAAGGGTGGTCAATGTAACAGCTGAAAAAGGTGTAAAACTAATTTCTAACTAGCTTGTTTCTATTACAAATTATGTCTGAATGCACGCACATTTTTCCACATTCATCAAAATCTACCATATCGAAGCCATTACCACTTTAATTTGTCAATGAAAAGTAATAACATAATGATGTATGTCTTTTCAGTGTATGTCATTTAACAGTGTAAGTAATAAAATGCATTGGATTTTTTTTTTTTTTTTTGTAGTTTAAACTCTTTGCTTTCTCTTCTAAATAGCTTAGTTCCTTTATTTTAAATCAGCAGTTTGTTGCATTTAATTTTTAAAATACCTCCAAATGAAGCCTTTTTAATGGACAAATTAAAATTAACAAAGATCAAAGAAATGTAATTGAATAATGTAATGCTTTTAGGTCTTCGCATGAAAATTCCTTATTGAGGATATCTTCCATGACCTGACCTGAATAAGGTCAAGTATCATTCTGTAACTTTTATTTAAAGAAATGGATAAAACATCTCATCACGAGAATAAAATCTTAATATATAAAAATCTTCTGTGCGGACGTTTGTCACCATAAGGCTTTTAAACGACTGGACCGATTTTGATCAAATTTTTTGTGCGTAATTAAGTTGTGGCAAGCATGGTTTCGAAGCGCGATGGATCGAATCGGAAACGTTTTTGATAATGGATTAATTAATTTAAACATTGGATGGTAAAATCTCCCTAATGATTAATATTTATTTTAACCTATTGTTGAGCGAGAACTGAAATAAATATTTAACTCGTTGCCAAAGGACAATAAGAAAGTCAGTTCTGCTTTCTGTAATGAAATTTCCTACTGTGATATGTCAATTGAGAATAAATAAAACGTAGAGAGAGAGAGTGAAGCCTTCATTTCTTGAAAGCAACGATTTTAGGTCCCCACATATATTTTAAAGTAAAGTACTGGTAAAGTAAAGTTCACGCAAAATGTGTGTTCTGTCGTCGTAGTTGAACCATGTGACCGGATCGGTGCTTTAGGTTATCCTAACCAAATGATGAGAAAGTACCGTCCCCAGCAACATTTCTTTCTCGGCTCAAATCCATTTGAGTTTTGGCACCAATGTTAAGAATACTTTAATAATAAACTGATTAGTTTGATAATCCTTAAAGGAAAAGATGATGGAATTTAAAGACGAAACAAATTTTATTTTCGTCCAGATAAATTACAACAGGGTAGTTCTATACACAAAAGATCATTGCAGTGGAAGATCTTTATCTTTGGTGGAAAGAACAAATTAGACAATATTTGAAGTTTTAAAAGTTTTCGTTCAAAAGATCGGACCGCTAATCGATAGGAGTTGGCTTCGCTCACTGATCGGCTGGATTACAGTAACGTGGTGGCTTGGCGACTTCGGCTATAAATATTAGAGTTGCGTGATCATTTATTTGCATTTTAAAGCTACTGTTAATGTAATTTATTGTATTTTTTGTTTATTTGGCGAATCATTTCAAATTGCAAAGAATTGCTTTTCGTTTTTAAAGAGTTTTTAGTCATTTTAGTTGAAGAGTGTGTTTATTTTGCATCGGGAGAGGGGGGGATGAGTGATTTTCGCTTATTCAGAGAACTTCACCTTTATCATTTTTTTAAACGATATCCTTCCGATTGTTTTATTCTTTTTTATATGGGGATGTTGCAGCGGGATTTCCCGTTTGTTCTAGATGCGTAGTTAGTTTTTTACACTTTATATCTGAGGACGCTTTTTATCCTTTGAGTATAGCTGAAGGAACAAACCATCGCGTACGGGAGAAAAAAAAGTTAATAAAACAACTGCTCAGTCGGCATTAGATAAATCAAGTTGTAATAAATATACGCATTCTGACACCAAGCAGCTTAAAATATTTCCTTTTTACTTATTTTTTTCAACAAAACGGTTCAAACACTTGGTAATTTATTGAAATTTTTTAACTTTTCAATTTACAAAGTTTGAACAGAACAACGTCTGTCGGGTCCTCTAGTTTCCTATAAAATGAGACCATAATAAAGTTTCTAGGATGAAAAGTTTTGGTTTTAAAGAGGAAAAACTACGATTTTTTGCTAAAAATCGCTGTTTTTCGTAACTTTAGCCTCTTTGCGGCACGTGTTAATATTATCGGATTAAGCTGAAACTTTGCAAATCATGTTTTCTAGTCCATTGGCACATTTTAGGGGGGTGCCGCGGAAGAAATTTGAAAATCGATTTTTTGTGACCACCCTAGTGCACCAGTCACCATTAGCGTGCACAGATAATCTTTGACCGACAGGCATCGAACCCGCGACTCTCTTGTTACGAGTGCGACCCCTTTTCGATCAGGCAACCACGCCCTATCATTGTCTTTTGAAATTTTTCATTTAGGTTTTACATTAGTTTCCATTTTTAATCTCATTCAAGATACAAGAAGTATAATGACTCTACTTCCTTTTATTATTATTTTTTTTTTTAATCTTGATTTTTTTAAGTGCAACTTACCTTATTCGTAATAAGTTTAACATATTTTTATATAACCATTCATTTAAATATACTGTCTAGAAACCATGAAAAATTATTTACAAAGTATATTTGAGGTATTTAAATACCCGTGAAAATTTAGGGTTTTCTGAAGCAGATACAACAGACTATTTTAGGCAGCATAATTTCTGACGTCAATCTCAATGTAACTTCAAATTATTTTGTTTTTATACTATTATTTTTAAAAATATTTCACTCATTGTTTTATTTATAAGAATGGTTACAGAAGAAAATCTTCATTTTTTAAAATTCTAAAATTTTTTCTGTTGATTGTTGAGCATATATGTTAATAAGCTATGTAAAAAAATATAGATAAAAATTACCAATGTATCGTAACAAATAAATATTTTCGAAATTAGGATTTCGCATATTTTATTGTACTAGGAGAAAGGATAAATTTCAGCAGAAAAAAAAATTTGTACTTTTGTATAAACCACGAAAGTAGCAAAAGCCCGGATAAGGGTGGCACTTTTCGGTAATGGGTGTCACTGGTCATTTCCAAAGTTTTTCATCAAACTGGTCAAAACGACATTTTTATTTGCTCATCAAACGTTGCTATAATCAATATTGTTGTTATTTAAAATTTATTTTTTTGTTTTTTTTAAAGAGCAATCCATTAAATGAGACTAATAGTTGCTTGAAAATGAAAAAAAAAGTCCACAAAACAAATGAACTAAACTATTTGGTGTATTTCAGCATTGGATGTGTTAGAAGGTCTGCGTAACTGCTGGATCCGTGTTGGCCTTAATGTAGTTTTGATTATTTCTCTGTGTTGTATTTTCATTTTAGAGACTACTAAGACTACTTTTGAATAACTGTTAGGTGTATTTTAGCTTTGCAATTTCAGCGACACATTCACAAGCCCTATAAGTAGATTGTCACTACATAAGAATTTGCGGACAAGCAGATTTTATTTAAAAATGCTCCTTACTAATGTTTCAAGATATTTTACTTCTTTTCGAGGTGTTCAAAGCTAGAATAAAACCTCGACCGCGTCGACTTTAACATAACTGTTAAAGTTTAGTTCCAGAAATTTCTTATTTTTTCTTTCTCCCATTATTTTTACTTTCATCAGCAATCCCATGAGACTAGTTCAACGAGCACTTGTAACAAAAGCATGCATTAATGCAATGTGTAAAGAAGCAATTAATTTATTCTGCCGCCCAACCATTAATGTAGCAAAATAGATTTTATCATTAACCCTTAATTAATATTTTTAATTAACTTTTATAAGGGGATGTGAAACAAAAAAATACGATTGTTTTTTCAAATATTGAAAGTAAATAATTGATCCTAAGCTACCTTTTCGTGCATCCCATGATAATTTGTCTTTCATATTAAAGGAAAATATCATCCTTCAGTAAGTTCTTTAATGTTTTTTATTTTTATTTTCCCCAGCTTATCTTTCTTTGTTGACACTTCACTAGATAAAAGCATATCTTTGAGTCAAATTTGTTTTATTTTGACACCTTGTATGCACCCAATAACTTTACTTGTTGGTTCTTATGAGTTTTTGAAATGCGAATGCGCTTTTACATAGGCTCGTCTAGTATATTTAGTACATCGTCCTGCTATCGCCGAAAGCATTTCAGGAAATTCACATTGCAGGAAAAGTACCGAAGTATGACTGTAGAGATTTAATAATTTTTCTTCTCTCTTTTTCAGATATGTCTGGAAAGAAGCGTGTTGCCATCATTGGAGCTGGGCCAAGTGGTTTAACAGCAATTAAAGCCTGTAAAGAAGAAGGTTTTGAGCCTGTCTGCTTTGAAAGAAATGCCGATCCTGGTGGTTTGTGGCGTTTCCATGATGAAGATATTGAAGGCGTCGCTTCGGTCATGAGAACAACCATTATAAATACGAGCAAAGAACTCAGTGCTTTCAGTGACTTTCCTCCGCCTACGGAATATCCCAACTTCATGCACAACTCCATGATGTTCAACTATTTTATGTTGTATGCTGAGCAGTTTGATCTATTGAAGCACATACGGTAAATCACCATTGAAATATATTTTTTTCTAATTCGCACTAGAGGTAAAGCTTGACCACGGAGAAATGGCGGATGACCTTGAAGCGGAAACATCATTTGTATCAGGTTGTTTGTTATTACTTTGTAATAGATAGGATCTGCAAGAACGTACCTCTTACTACAAGGCGTTTTCTGGGTCGTTCTACCTATTACAAATGATACAAATGATGTTAAAGCTTTAAGTTCATCCGCCATTTCTCCTTGGAGAAGCTTTACTTTTATTCTGCTCTTTCGAGAGCAGTGAAATGTAAATAATATTGTTTTGCTCAAAATTGAATTTCTTAATGGTTTTTGTATTGATTATTTATTGAAGTTTTGGGTTTTTGATCTGGTTGAGTGTTGAGCGTTCTCGGCTTAAAGTATTATTAAAGGAACTATATGCAATTGCAAATGTGTAGTAAATAATATAAGCCGCTGATGTTCAACCTACGGGCTGCATGCGGTTTACCACGTATTCGTGAAAGACCTAGAATATATCCTAATTTTTAAGTAACGAAAATGATAGAAATATTTTGAATGCACCTGAAAGTTTCTTGTGGATTGCTTAATATTGCTCTTGTTTTAGTTGAAGTGTTTTTAGGGTCGGACTGGATCTTCAAAAAGGTGCACACCCCAAGTTCTATGAAGGCGCATGCAAAAGAGGGAAGGGTGCGGTAAGGATATAAACGATCATTTTAGGGAAACGAATGATATGGGGGAGTAAGAAATTAAAATAAAATAACAAAATATGTATCGAAATAAGGTACACATTTTTTAAAAATATGTGTAAATCTCGTAAAAACGGATACAATATGAAGATGACATCCCTTTCTACCAGTTTTTGTACTGAACGTGGTGAAATAAGCAGTGAGAAAGATTATTACAAAAGCTTAAATTGTTAATAAGACTTGAAGATAGTTAGTTCTGATGCAAGGTGAAGAGAAATTCGGCGGCTTTTCCCTGGAGTTTTTTTTAAACTAAAACTTTTTAAAGAACGATTGTAGGTCATCTTTGCTTGTGTCAAGGAGAGGGGATCAGGATCTCTCGCTAATATTGAAACTCTAAAAAGAAAATTTTAGACAATCTTATATGATGATGACAAGGGAGGTTAAAGAGCTCTCGAGCGGAAAATGTTCGGAATTGAGGTTCTAAAAACACAATTATAGGGAGCATTGATGAGTAGAAAGAATAAGGTTCAGAACTTCAACTAAAAAATCTTTATACCAATTTATGGCATGAGATGACGTTCATGAACGTCATTCGTAAAAAAAAAAGTCAGCTGTCATTTGTAAAGTCATGCTGTACTCAAATTTTAACAAATTTGTAATAAGCACCTACCGCTGCTTTGCCTTCTGCAGCAAGAACAGCCATAGCAGGTGCAGTTAAAAAAGATCTCGTTCAGTCACTGGTTTAAAGCACAAAGGTTCAAGATGCCTAAATGCGGAATCGATAAAAATATTTCGTTTCCACTGGCTTATATTAGGAATCCATAACATTTCAGTTTTCTAATTAAATCCAATCCATAATATTTAAACGTCTTTATGACATTCTTACAAATTTTATAAAAACTTGCAATTTAGGGGAAAAAAGAGAAAAAAAACAAAATTCTATATCGCATATATTGAAAATAACGAAGTGTTAAAAAGTACCATAATTTCAAAATTTTCTGAAAACAACAATGGAACTTAACTAAAGTTTTACGTTATTCAAATTTGAAGTACAACTTCTTTTTAGGTATCATCTGGAAATTGTTAAAGTTGAACCAGCTAAGGATTTCGAAAGTACTGGTCGCTGGATAGTTGCCATCAAGAGCACTCAAACGGAGGCTGTCACTAAAGAAGAATTTGATGCAGTAATGGTTTGCATTGGACATCATGTGTACCCTAAAATTCCGAAATTCCCAGGTCAAGAAAAATTTAAAGGATCTATTACTCATACGCACAGCCTTAAATCTTGTGACAGATATCTTGGACAAAATGTTGTGGTCGTAGGCATCGGAAACTCTGGAGTTGATGCTGCGGTCGACTGTACTTACGTGGCAAAACAAGTTAGTGCTTTTCCATAACATTGTTATATTGCTTTAAGATAGTGAAAAATGCATAATTCAGAAATCAAATAATATTTTAAATAGTTCTACTAAAATATGTTCTTTTAACTAGATTGTAATGATGACTCATTGAATAATACAATCATGGGAGGAGTTAAGGGAGGCTTGAGGGGGCTAATCCCCCCTTGACAGCTCATTAGCCCTTCTGAAAGAAAAAGTACAAAAAAGATTTAAAGGCTTTTTCTCAAGATAATTATTTTCTTCTTCAAAAAATAATACTCTCCTAACAACGCTTGTTAACCAATATCATTCTATGCAGTGGCAAATCCTTAAGGTGGGGGATCGCCCCCCCCCCCCCTCTAAAAAAGGCCTATAAATTCGAAAAATTTCTGGGAGTAGTCCACCAAACCTCTCCCCACCTCCCCCCAACGCAGCACAAAAAATCACCTACAACTGTATTTTTACTACCTTAATTCCAAAAATTTTGAACTTTTGGAGCTTCAATTTTCATAAAATCAGAGTGGAAGATTTTTTAAATCTCATTCCTTTACCTTATGTTTCCAAAGTCATACTGCAATTACGTATTTAAGACTCCAGTTCTAAAAAACTTCCACGGGAAGACTACAAAACCTCACCTTTTCCCAACATCACAACAAAATCTTAAACTATGTTTTTGGAACTTTAATATCAACATATTTCTGGGGAAGAGTTCTGAACCTCATGCCTTCGCCTAATGTTTTTAAAGACGGCCTTCAATTGCGCTTTTAGAACTTCAATTCCGAAAAAAAATCCGTGGTAGAGTGACCGAGCCATAGTACTTCCCTTATCATCAATGAAGATCCTCTAACAGTGCGTTTTTTAATCTTTAATATCGCAAAATTGAGGGACAACTCCTGACCCCATCCCTTCCCTGAACGCTACCAAACATGGCAAACAATCGCATTTTCAAGACTTCATTTTCGAACAATTTCTGGGGGAAAGTTCTGAACCCTGTTCTTTCTCCCAACGTCATAACAGCTCCCGACAACTACGTTTTAAAGATTTCAATTTTGAAAATTTTCTGGAGAGGAAACCCCAAGTCCTTCTTTCCGTAGCTTTCAATATATTCAAAAATCGTTTAAAATTACGTTTTTGGGATTTTATTGAAACATTTGTGGGAAAAAATACTGAATCCCATGTCCTCTGCTACGTCATCAAATATGGATTACAACTGCGTTTTTAGGACGTCAATTTCGAAAATGTTCAGGGGGAAAACCCCCCGAACCTCCTTGGTTTTAGCAAGATCTCTAAATTCGAGTTTTTCGAACTCCAATCTCAAAAGACGATTGGGGAGAATTCCGGAATCTGTTCCTGTCCTTTAAAGCTACCTTAGATGCAAACAATTGTATTTTCGAAAATAAACCCTTCAACTTCAAAATTTTAAAGGAAAGGGACCTTCAAACCTCCCTTCCTGCTATTAATCACCAAAAAGCGTCTAAAAATGCTTTCCTAACAAACATATTCGGGGGAGAGCCCGCAAACTCTACTACTAATGCGCGAGTATTAAACAGCTCAGTCAAAAAAAAAAAAAAAAAAATCCAATACTATCTTCAAATTTTATTTACAAATGCAATTTTTGTATTTCATTATGTTTGGTACGAAAACTTATAAAAAGAGATGCCATCTTGACACTAAGCTTTCCTTTATAAGGAAAAAGTACAATTGAGGACCTAAATGGCTACTGAAAAATTTTTAAGAGTACTCAAACGAATCAAAGTTAAACGGTTTAATTTGGATAATGGATACGAAATACTAATAGAAAGTCTTCTTCCTTTTTTTTTTTTTTTTGAATTTTCAATTTTTTATTCTTAGTACTCGAAACTCCTTAAGTCATACACATTATTCGAAAAAAAAAATCATGCTTCAGTTCCTAATTAAAAAAAAAATATTTTATTAGAATCTCCCCCTCCCCCCATGTAATGAACTAATTGTGCGCTCCTCCCAACAGGATCATCTGGATCCACCACTGGTTCTACGTGGCTTTTGTCTTATCTCATGCCCTCTTAATTTTGCTCGTTGCCGTATCTATTGACTCCTGTCCCTGGCGGCACCTTCTGAGGGTGACAAAAACTGCCCCTCCCCCCTTAAGAGACCAAAGAGAATCTAAGATGACTGAACATTACCTTTTCTAAGATCACCAAATAGAGCTTTAAACAACGAGTTATTAAGGTTAGTGCTTTTGGAGCTCTAGAATATATCATTAATCCCTTACCATCCCCAAAGATTACTCTAAAATTTTGTTTTTGGAGCTTCAACTCCAAAAAACTTCAGGGAGAGCTTTTAAACTCTATTGCTTACCCAATCCCCTATCGTCACCAAACATACTTTAAAAAGGCATTTTTAGGCTTTCAATTTCAAAAACTTTCCGAAGAAGAGGACCTATCCATTTCCCTAGCATTTCAACATATAGCCTAAAACTGCGGTTTTGAATATTAAATATCAAAAAAATTCAGAGAACAGAACTGCCCCAAACCCTTCTCCTAACATTACACAGCATGAAATGCGTTTGTAGGACTTCTGTTATCAGGGTAAAAGCCCCGAATCGCAGGTCGCAGCCTTTACCTAATGTTAGTACTGAAGATGCCTGCATCTTAGAGATTTCAATTTCAAGCTTTACGAAGCAGCTCTGTATGCCCTCATTTCCTCTCAAAAATATAACGCCTCCAATGCTAGCCTAAAACTACGTTTTAAACTTAAATTTCAAAAATTTTCTGGGGGGATGGTTGTTCCGCCATCCCTATGCTAAACTCCACTAATAACTTAAAATTTCTTTTTCAGCAATATCATAAGGAGAGCTCCCAAACCTTTTCTTTCCAAAGACAGCCTAAAATTGTTATCGGTTCTAAACACTATCTTGAGCGGAAACATTCTCCCTTTTCTCCTATTGTTATCAAACGCAGCCTAAAACTCAGTTTTTTAGACTTCAATTGCAGAAAATTTCCAGGAGAAACCTCGACTCTGTTAAGTCATCAAAGTCAATTAAAAATTGACTTCAATTTTGGAAAAAAAAATAATTTATCAGGGAATCTCATTCCCCTAACATTACCAAAAGTTGCCTGAAAAAGCGATTTCTAACGGCAATTTTGAAATTTTCGTGAATCCCCCTCTCCCTACTCACACACACCAAAGATTCGACTTGAATTTTGAAAAATTTCCAAAGAGCATCGATCAATCCAACACCTTCTTCGTCCTTCCTGTGACAACACTAAGGATATACTTTATTTAAAGTAATAAATTGCACATTACGAAAAATCTGTAATGAAATTATCTTGCATTTTGTAAGTTTACCATTTTTCTTCCTTTTTTTCTGTTAAAAACGTTGACCTTAAAGGTATACGGTTGTTTCAATTTTTAAAAATCTTTTTCGTCTTACCTAAATTACCGTCCCCACGCACATTCTTTTTAACTTTTAATTTCAACGCCATTCTTTGATTAAGTGCTTAAAGTAGGCCTCTCACTTCAAAGGTTTTCATGGGGAAAGGAGGAGATGGTGCATACTTAATACATATTATAGGAAGAAAGCAACAAAATACATAAAAAATGTATATTGACAATGTGTTTATAAAATCAGGCGGGGGGGGGGGATCTCTACGTTAGCTCTGATTCCTCAAATGACGGTTGAGGAACTTAGTCCCTCCAGAGGCGAAAGTCTTACTCCGTCCATGAATACAATGCACATGAACTCTGATATTTTATGTAATTCGAGAAAAAAGAAAAGTGTTTATGACATTTGTAACCTCATCAAAAGACTACAAAATGCATATTTTTGAAGAAAAATATTTAATAAGATGGCGTGGTCTTAAATGTATTTATTTAACAATGAAATATCTGAATTCAAGTACTATTCGAAAGTTTATGTTTTGACACATTGCTTTGAGAATTTTACGCTAAGTTTAAGAAATGATTTAGTGCTGCTAAAATTTGGAGAGCATGTGAACCATATTTTTAGCGAGAAAAACATGTTCTACGTTGAATTACGTCAATTTGCAGATTTCGTAATGCGTAGTTTTCGAACTAGTTCAGAAACGGCAATCAATGGATGTCCTCAATAACTTTACCGTTGTACTCTACTTATAAATAACTAGTTTGATTAAAGCTTGGTGTGGCCTCGTTCGTCTTTAGTCGTATGTTCTGAACTCACGATCCAAGTCGCCAGTCGGTGGATTTCGAGATACAGAAAATCGTCAGCCTCATGTCACAGAATTATGCGGCATGTTAAATATCTCTCAAGTGCCAGTTTGGCTCAGAGACTCCCAGCCAAATTAAATTCCTTGTTCTATTTCACATCGTGAGAACCCAGGTGCTCAACATCCGGTAGGAAACTGGGTGTTGAAATTCTCCGTGCCATTGCATCCTTTCTTTACTGGTGGCACATGAAGGACCAGATACCATTTTGATGGAGAAAAATAGATTGGCAAAAGGCAGAAATCTCTTAAGCAGCCCCATTGGAAAAAAAAAGAAATTTTTTTTCCTAATGCTGTTTTTCATTTCCTGTACCAAGTTTCGTTGCATTTAAAGTCAATGTAAACGTAAAATAATGAGAGAGCATGTTAACTTGTGAATCAGTGGCGTAGCTAGATCCGACTTTCGGGGGGGGGTTACTTCTTTTATATATATATATATATATATATATGTGTGTGTGTGTATAATCGCTTGGAATTTTTTCCTTTTCTTCTTTTTTTTCTTTCTCTTCTTTCTTCTTTTTCTCTTTTTTTTGAGACTAACTTTTCGGGGCTACGCTCCCCCTTAGCTACGCCCCTGTTGTGAATGTAAATACCAAATTTGCACAAAGATTAAAACTTGAAAAAGCATAGTTTTTTTTTTTTTTTTTTTGCGCCGCGATACTCCGACATTGTTTGCTGTTCACGGTACAAGTCTGGGTATTTGAAACTCTAAAAACGCCATTTCAAATGCATATACATTTTTTTTTTTTTTTGACCATTTTCGTTGACCATTGCAATTGCTGCCCAAGATTTAGGTTCATAAAATGCTTATTTCACGATACATTTCATGAACTAAAATCCAATGCAGCAATTACAATAGTCAACCTTTTGCGGTTACAGAAAATTGCAAAAGTGTTTGGAATAAAGGCTGCAATAACCCAAACTTTCACAAAGCATGGTGAATCATTTCGGAACATTGCAGTGCAAACTGGAAATGATCAAATGGAATAATCTAGAACTGTCGCTGTAACTTTGTTAATGCTCAAGACGTCGACATTCTGATTGTTGTTTCAAAACCTTCTATTTCTCTCAAAATTTGGCAACTTTTCTTAAAATGCCATCTGAGTTTAAAACTAAATACATCGATAAGGGCGAAAGAAAGCAAATTATTTATGGGTCGAAAATTATGTTTCACTTTGACTGCTACTTATTTAAATTGTTTTTATTCTTACACTCAGGTATGGTTTCCTGATTTGTATCTCTAGAATGTCTTTCTCTTTAATCCAAGAACAGGAATCTGCAATTACTTTAGAATTGTCCCACCTTCCTTCAAAAGTATTTTTTAAGTTAGAATGGTCATGATGTAAAACTGCATCACACTTTCCACATTCTTATTAACTTCGACTGTTACGCCCATTTCTCTTTTACAAAAAAAAAAAAAAATTGCTGTCGGGTACTTAACGACAATATTATGATAAAGATAAAAGACTGAAAAACTTTGGAAAATTGAAATAAATATGTAGCTCTCAATACGTGTTTGGTTGGAACAAAACCCTCTTAAGAAAATTTGGCCAATTACCCAATCCAAAAATGGGCTATTATAGAAACACATTTGATCAAAGAGTCCATATGATGTGATACAGCTGGTATACAAAACATCATACAAATGGTTCAAGTTTAACAAAAAGAGACACCATTTTGAGTTATGTTCCCGTAAGTAAAACTAGAAAGCATAAAACTTAATGCACAAAATGTTTATGTTTCCCTTATAAGTGTTCTCTTATTACCCTGGAAACAGATTTATATCTTCTGTACAGTAAAATTGTAAAAGAAAACCATCATCTTCCTTCCCAAATTTTTCGTTGGAAAGGACATTGACTGTTTGGTTACATTCGAGAGGGTAATTTTATTGCACCCCTCTCAAAAATACCACGATGATTCCTCCAGGTACGAGAGCCCCCTCAAAAAGATGAAAAGACCCTTAAAAATGTCAGTGTCTATCCTTGGTGGACATGCCTGAAAATAAAAAAAAAAATTAATGTACATGCTTAAAATACATAACGAGGAACTATAAAGAATTAAAAACATCGAAAATCTTAAACATAATGCATGGATTGAGATTTCTATTTGAGTCGCAATAATTGCATGCAGGTGATCCACCATATTCCGTTATTTATCCAAGTCAAAGTTATGTCTATATTTACCTTAAAATTTCCAAAGTAAAAGTTATTGAAATTTCCATCCAAATATCTAGCCAACGCCCACCCTAGGCTGTTGGTCCATTGGGTGACTCGTTGACCAGTATTGATGAGCCTCCCTGAAAAGTTTGTCGAGGAATTTTTTACTTCGGTCCAGAGCAGAGTAAACCTTCAAGTGTTTCGCGTTCATGGTTCTGTAACCGCATAGCTGGCACGCTGGTGATGACAAGATACCAATATGGTGGTGATGTGTGGCAAGATAATCATTCCCTGTCCTCATCCTGAAAGCTGCTCCACTAACCGCACGGGGTTGGTTGTGATCAAAGGGACCTTCGGAAACGAGGCTCTCTCAATTCTTGTCCAATGAGTCTTTCTAGCCTCTGACAGTTCCATCTTTTAACAGCTGACATTATCAGAGGATCAACAGAGTTGAGAGTGCTTGATTGTTTGGGTTGCGGGGAAGAGCTGCCAACCTGTCATTTCATTACCGCTGATGCTAACATGGCTCACGATCCATTAGTACTTTAGAGTAAACCCAAGGCCCAGCAAATAATTCAGTTTTTTCTTACAGTCAGTGGTTCTCTTGCAATCTGTGTGAGAGTAAACCATCTAAAATAAATTTACTTTGAAATTTCCAAAGAAAAAGTTATTGAAGTTTCTATCTAAAATATAGTCCCGACTTCAAAGAAGCATCTAAATATT